>NC_085880.1:44567076-44709576 GCF_034702125.1 Engraulis encrasicolus | reverse complement strand
CAATATTGTTCTTTCGGTTTAAACCTGCTAGTGCGTAAAACTAATGGGAGACCTGAAGTGGAATAGGCCTACGGGTGCTTGTGTGCAGAGTGGTCCAGGCCTGAAGAAATGCACTGCTGAAGAATAGCATATTCTACTGCAGAACGTGGCATTAAATAGTGATAGGATGACACGGAGCCATAGGCCTACTAAGATATGTGACGTGGAGAAACCAGTCAAACCTAACATAAATACCAAAGACTGATTTTAATGAACTTAATATAAAATATATGAATAAAACCACTCGAGCACATGGTTGTTGAGTGGTGCAAAGCAGAAGAGTAGGGGATGGAATGAACTAGTCATCTGCGAAGAAGTTAATGGGCATCACACGTTGTGTGCGCTATTAATATGCAATAGTTAGTGAGAGCAGCAGCTTGCTAAAAACATAAAAAAGTACCACAACAAAAGTCTGCCAGTATATCTATATCTACCACTGATATATGAAGAATCTAACCAGCGAACCTGTTGATGGACTTCAGGACATCTCAGTGCAGCTTCGCGTCATGCACCTACAAGTACACAGCCACCTGTGCTCAGAGGTGGACTTTCCATTAGGCAAACCAAGGCCATTGCCTAGGGCCACAACCACCTCTGCCTTCCACAGGGGCCCGACTGTCACACCAGTCACGGTGAGCGCACACTAAAGTAGGCTTGGTCTAAATGTGTCACGTATGTAAAGTAGGCCTAATCGAAAGCATACATGAGACAAAATGTTAAAATACCACAAAAAACACAGAATTTGATGTCTATATAAGACCTTTGAGGGCCCCATGTTTTTATTTCGCCTAGGGCCCCAAAATGTCTAGATCCGCCCCTGCCTGTGCTGACCTCGCTACTCCGCGTTTAGATGGCACGCGGCGGCGGCACCAACGCTGGAGTGCGCAGGCCCCGACTACTTGACAGGGGCGAAGAAATACGTTTCACACATTGCATCTGATCCAAAATTCAAATTCAAATGTATCGTATTTCAATGATGAACAAAGTGTTCTGGACACGGAAACCGTGCAATTAGCCAACTACAAATACTATACTGTAGGGGTTCCCAAACTTCACCATGAGAAGCCCCTCATATGCTAATAGATTCCAGTCAAGGCCCTCCACCATAAGCCGCGCCACACAATTTTATCTGTCCCCCCCGTTTTTACAACTTGATGAAGTTGGTGCATTCCTAAACACATTCAACTACAGAAAGCATATTGGCCGGGCCCTAAACATTGTAAATATTGGCCGGCCCCCCAGGGGTCTCCGGCCCCCATTGTGAAAATCACTGCTGTAGTGCAATAAATATACCGGTAGTTTGTTCACTGCACAGGAATAGACGATTGGGCTACCATAACCTTACGACCTTACAAAGGCCTCTCCGACTGGGGGTCAGCCCTGGACATGTTCCTGTACAATAGAAAGAGACTTGGGTCTGATTCACAGCTCTCCAAATAGATACCCAAATCTTTTTAAAACTGAGACGGGAATATACACTGAAGCCATAATGCTGTGCACAATAAATAATATACAAATAAAATGTCCAACATTTCAAACCACATGAATGATACACACAACTCAATCCGAAAATTTGAACAGGACATACAAATATTTTAGTGGGATTTGGGCCTACAGTACAGGCAGGCGGAGCATAGCGGGCAGCCCACTAAGGCCCACGGGGGTAGGAGGGCAGGAGAGACCAGGGTAGGGGTAGGGGCCCTAATAGCGCAGACATGTATAAGCAATTTACTCCATGGATCAAGTGTTCCAAATCGTGAAGCCCATTTACACAAACATATAATTTCAAAGCAGATGTTTCTCAAATATGATCCAAAACGCCCAAAAATATTGTGCGAAAAAAAAAAAAGACTTAGCCCAACTGCCTGAGTTTGTGGTGGCACAGGGAACAAGACAATTTGTTGTTGAGGGAGTGCTTTTTAAGTCTCTAATTCCAAAGCCTGTCAGAAAAAAAGAGCAAAATCAGGATATCGGGGGTATTAGTGGCTTGAGACCAGTGGCACACAAATTTCTGGTTGGCCAACTATGTGTGATCATCTTAATTTGAACTTGTCCTAAATATTTAGAAGAGTTACAGATGGGGGTTATTACAATAAAATAAGTGGCCTGAACACTTGAACAAATAAATAAGGCACGATGGACCACAAGTGGCAAAAACCGGTGGGCTGTGTAGTTGGCAGCTGGCCAGCGGAATGACAAGCAAAAACGGCCAGCAAATCACAGATGTTAGGCCCCGTTCCAGCCACCCTGCAGTAGCCCCTCGGCGTCAGAGTACAGCCATGTTGGTGTGCCACTACGGCCCCAATCGCCTTAAATTTAACTCTAAACCCTTGACACGGAGATGAGAATGTATGAAAAAAAAAGTTTAAATGTAATAGCAAAGTAATGGTGTTTGAGCCTGAAAAGAGAGCAAAAACGCCAACTGTGAACCCACAGTGCACTGCAGAACCTTAGCAGGAGAGGTGCTGCATATGCAAGAAATGTAGGTAGCCCTTTACTTGACGCCCGTGTCATAAGCATGACATTACAGTGTCATAACAGTGTCATAACAGTGTTATGCATGTGTCATAAACATTATGTCCATGTCATAAACAGTTCATGACTGTTGGTCGTAAGTGACATTCGGCCATAACCGAATGTCACTAAAGGCCAACAGTCATCAAATGTTTATGACATGGACATAATGTTTATGACTTATCTATGACTGTGATTATGACACTGTGATTATGACACTGTAATGACATGCTTATGACACCGGCTTCAAGTAAAGTGTTGCCGAAATGTAGGCTACAACAGCCAATGTGGTCATCAATTGGTGCTGGAGCCTATAGCCTACCAAGAAGCTGGTTCAGGAGTAAACCAGGTTAAATTAAGAGGTAAATTATCTAATAGAAGAACCTGGAGCCCTGATTTTCTTGAGAGACTGAGGTCTCCAGGCTCTTGTATTACATGATTTACAGTACCTCTTAACTTAACCTGGTTTACTCCTGAACCAGTTTCTAGACTAGGGAAACCTACAGCCACCAATGAGGGGAAGTACTACATTTTCACTTTGGTTGCAGTACTAACGTTGGCCAGTCCTACATATAGGACACCATTAGGCTAGCCTGATTATCATCGATGTTCAAATCTCTTCGAGCTGAAAGTGTTGCGTCACTAGGAGGGCACAGCCTGGCTACCATTAGGCCACCAGATCATACTGGGCCTGTGAATCTCAGAGTTAACTAACTATAATACAATAAGGCAAATATTGGCCGCTTATTAAGTTAATATTTTAAATAAATCATTTCCATTTTCACTGAACCAGCAGCCCAATTACACCTTACAATACACACTCTTGAGCCAGATACAATATTTAAAAGGTGCACTGTGTAGAATGTGGCCAGAATGGGTACTGCAACTATGCTGCTCATTGAAACTATACTGCGTGTTACCAAATTTGATATTTCACAATGACTATTTAGAATTTGATGGTGGTGGTGAATGAATGAAAAAGGTAGCATTACTGGATAGTTGGCATACATTCTGGAAATAAGCAACTTAACATCTTACACAGTACACCTTGAAGTTAGCCAGGCCGTGCCCTCCTAGTGACGCAACCGCTTCAGCGTTGCTACTACTCAGGTCAAGAGCAATGCAAGTACTTTCTGAACGCCCGGAAAAGCGGGAACTCCTCCCACTTTGTTGGGGAGCGAGAAACCAACCAATTGCAAACCAAGGGAGGCGGGTCAACCATTGGGAAATGTTAATTGTTATGCTCTTGGTCAGACCAAGTCTCGAAGAGGTTTGAAAGTTGATGATAATCAGGCTACCTTTAAATGATGTCGTCGACGCTCAAGAAAAAGTCCTGCCACAAACTCCAGTGGGCTACCATTTGAAAAAAGTGAAAGCCCAACTGGGAAACTCCAACTCCCATCGTCATTGTGACACAGCACTCAACAGTGTGTTCACAACGAAATTGCATTTATGCCTCACCCATGCAAGGGGGTCGCTCCCAATGGCGCCTCAAGAGAGCAGTGCGGCAGGATGGTACCATGCTCAGGGTACCTCAGTCATGGAGGAGAATGGGGGAGGCATATGGCGGAGAGCCCTGGTTAATTACTGGGCCACCTTCTACAGGAGAAACCCAATGTAAGCCTCAGCCGAAGCTGAAACAGTCAGGCGCTCAACGGTCACGCCAGGGACCGGACAGATGATCAATTTTGACCCGAGGTCACTTCTCCGATCCGCCCACCCGTCTCTCTCCCACACTTATTTCCTGTCGCACTCTTCACTATGAGTGCGTTTTAATATGTGACCTTGCCTCCTCCACTTGCCTCCTCCACTTGCCTCCTCCACTTGCTTCACGTCATGATGACATCACTGACAACAGCATTATATTTCAATATCTTGCAAAAGCTCAATTGTAAAGTCTTTTTCTCATTTGCAATTGGGATGGTGAATGAAAAACAGTCCCTCAAAAGTTGTTGTGGCGAGGCTGACAGCTGGGAAACTTTATCGTTTTCTCCACGGAGGAGGGGCCAGGAGGCGGGACGAGGAGACAAGCGCAAGTGGAGGAGGCAAGGTCACATATTGGGATGCACCCTGTACCATCCTAATGAGGACGAAAAGCCCACAGATAAAATGTAAATAGACACTGACCTTTAAAATTGATCAAAAAATACCTATGAAACCTTTGTAACAAACATATGGTGCTTGTAATGTGAAATTCCAGTTAAAACGTATAGTTGGTGGTGTGCAATATAGTTTCATCCCAGTATTGCACATGTGCACTTCAAAATTACCCATGACAAAAAAAAGTGTTTGATGTTCTATTTAGATACATAATCGCCACTAAATGTTTCCACCTAGTTTTTAAAGGTTTTCATAGCCGTTTCAAAGCAGGTACGGTATTTTAGCCATAGTTATTTTAACCAATTGTCCCAGTCCTTTGAAGACAGTTTAGACCAGTGGTTCCCAAACTTTTCCAGCGGGGACCCCCTTTTTGGACTTTGGAATATAATTGCCTGAGGCAATTTTTTTGTCCATTAATATTGCTAGGTTTTCCATGAATAGTTTGTCCGCTAATATTGCTAGAAATCCACAGGACAGCAAATACATCTACTAACCATACAAGTGAATACAAGTACCTTTTGTCCGCAAGCCCCGTAGTACCTCCGTGACCCGTGAGTTTGGGTTAGACGGTGAACTTTGTGGGACGACTCCACCACACACACGCACACACGCACGCACGCACGCACACACGCACGCACACACGCACGCACGCACGCACACACACAGACCCCAAATGCGTGGCCTGCTCCAAGGGGGTGCGCGAGCTAAATAGAGCAATGGCCGAAATGTGTGTTTTTACACAGCATTAATGAACATTAAGCAGTTTTCAATTGTTTGGTGAATTGTATGCTGAAAGGGTCCATCTGAAGTGTAATTTATAACGTCTTCTAGACTTGTCATGCAAAAAGTTCCATTGCAATTAAGGCAGAAAAAGCGTCAGGTGTATTGAAAATGAGGATTCCCCAAAATGACTGCATAATGTGCGCGTGTGCTACATTTGCTTAGGGAGTACACAAACCACATTGAAATGTACAAGAGGGTGCTCAAGGAAAAAAAAAGTTTGGGAACAGCTGGTTTAGACAGTGAGTTTCGTGGGACACTCCACCCCATCCCACACACCGTGACCCCAAATGCCCACAGAAGACTGACAACATAAAGACTTCCATTACTTAGCCCTGTTTATTTTTTCTTTCCTTTAAAATTCCAGGAGAGGCATTGCAGAGGACAACAAGCTAGAAGAAAGCAAGAACAGAACTGCAGCACATTTCTGTCATCAAATCAAATAAATCTGGAGTTGGGTTATTCTCTTAAAAATGAATTACGCCCCAAATGAAAATCACCAGTACATGCACAAGATAGGAAAGGAATGGTTTAAATTCAAAAAGTAAAGCTGCATAGAAATGTAGTAGTTATTCTTATTCTTATTCTTCATATTAAATCTTTTCATCAGAATTCTCCATGCAGGAAGTGAAGTACACCCATCCTGCTGTAATGTTGCTGATGGACGTCACGTCAGCTAGAATAGAAGTAATGAGAGAGAGATTCAAGAGCACTCGAATAGACACTAAGCTAAGCTGGAGACGGGCAGCAGCAATGGTGTTGGTGGTAGTAGAGGTGGTGGTGGTGACAGGCTCAGCGGCGGACGGTGGTCCATCCGTCATCGTCCTCTTCGGTTTTCGGAGGGGCGCTGCGTTTGCTGTCCTTATCCTTGTCCTTGTCCATGCGCCAGGTGCTCTTCTCGCCGCCCTCGCGTGCCTCTCCGCCCTCGCGTTCACGCTCCTGTGGCCGTGGCCGGGGGGCGGGGGCCTCGCGGGCAGGGGGCTTCTCCTCACCACCTCGCCTCCAGGAGCCGCCGCCGCCACCTGAAAACACAACAACAACAAAGCTCAGCTGATGAGAAACACAACAACAACAAAGCTCAGCTGATGAGAAACACAACAACAACAAAGCTCAGCTGATGAGAAACACAACAACAACAAAGCTCAGCTGATGAGAAACACAACAACAACAAAGCTCAGCTGATGAGAAACACAACAACAACAACAACAACAACAACAACAACAACAACAACAACAACAAAGCTCAGCTGATGAGAAACACTTAATTTCTTTCTTTTTTTAAAGTATCCTTTGTGGGCTTTTTGGCCTTTATAATTACAGGACAGTGTAAGTAGAGTAGACCGGAAATGACTGGGAGAGAGATGGGGCAGGGCCGGGAAATGACCCCGGCTGAACTCGAACTGGGGTGCACGTGGGCAATGTAAGCCCAAATGTGGGGGGCTTAGCCCCCTGAGAAACGCTTCATTTCTGATCTGTCTTGGGTAACAATCAGGGCTCAAAGTGAACTGCCCAAAGGCTGGTGAAAGTTCAGTTTGGCTGGTAAAAACTCAACTCAAACTCAACTCCTTTACTAGCCACTTTGATAGAAATAGTATGTTTGGCTGGTATCAGCTAAAATACAAATCAGAGAGAGTACAGAGAGAGGGGTTCCATTGGCCCATTGTTTCCGGGTTCTATTATTGCAAGGGGGAGGGGGGGGGGATGGAGAGAGAGAGATCCCCCTTTAGGCAGATCTAAGGACTGTTCTATTCAATGCTAGGAGTATTATGACACGCCCCTTTAGGCAGACCGGAACCTGGTCATGTTAGGTGCCCATAGCAACCTATTTCACTGGCATATCTCTATATCCTTAAAGAATCTCTGTACTAATTGGCTAGTGATGAAAAAAAGTTAACTAATAGCCCTGGTATTGGTAACCATGTGAAAAGACAACCAGACCATGTGCCTACAGCCTACCACGATGACCGTGATGACAGAGCTTAAGGGGGTGGGGCTGTCCTGGGATGAAGCACAGGCCAAAGCACCAGACAGGGTTCAGTGGCAGTGTACGATTGCGGCCTCATCACGTCAGTCATGCCAGTTCAGTGTACCGTAATATAAAAGACATCTGCAGACGCATCCAAGGGGCGTAATACTACAAAGCTGGTTCAGGATCAGTTAAGGTTAAGTTAAGAGGTAAACCATCTAATACGGGGCGGGGGGTAGGGCTGGGCGATATGGAAAAAAAACAATATCACGATATAGATTACTTTATATCACGATAACAATATATATCACGATATAGCACAATTACATACATTTTCAGTTATTCTCTTTATTTACTCTTTATTTTTTCACGTCGCAAAACAACCTTTCTTTAAAATTGATCTTTTTATTCTTAATTTTTCAGTTACATTAACTTATAGTGTGTATTGTGACAACATGAAATGTAATTAAATGATATTAAATTGTATAAAATTACTATCTCGATATAAACGATATAGGAGAAAGGTCACGATATACACTTTTATATCACGATAACGATATATATCGTCATATTGCCCAGCCCTGGGGGGGGGGACCTATGTCTCGAGGGCGATTTAAGGCCCTTGAGGACATTTCATCCGGCCCCTGACGTATATTTCATGTGAAGCTGCATAACATTAAAATTGACATAATTTGTAAAGGAATCTTAGAAATAACATTTGCAATACAACTATGTTATATTCCGGTACCCTAGAAAAGGTGGGGTCTGTTTGAAAGGTGGCTGCCTTCAATATAGGCCTAAAGTCCAGGTGGAAATCCTGGTTTGTGTTCATAGTACGGCCCTCGGAGAAATTTGGAGTGGCCCCTCGAATGAAAAAGGTTCCCCACCCCTGATCTAATAGAAGAGCCTGGAGTCATCATTTTCTTAAGAAAAGCTCTTGTATTAGATGATTTACCTCTTAACTTAACCTTTAACTTATCCTGAACCAGCTTTGTAGTATAGGCCCATGGTGTGAAACTGTGTGAACAGAAGGGAAAAAGTTGTAGTATAGTCCCTCTCCACAAGAGGGCACTGCAACTGTGTCATGAAGGGCTTCTACACTTCAGGGGTACATTTCTTGAAAGCGTAGTTGCCAACTACGTTAGCTACTTTGTTGGTTGCAATGTAATTTCCCATTGACAACTACCCAAGTTGCTAACTGTTAACAACTGCACTTTCAAGAAATACACCCCAGGTCTGTCTCTCTGTCTCTCTCTGTCTGTCTCTCTCTCTCTCTCTCTCTCTCCAGCACCACTGACCTGTGGTTTTCAGGATGAAGCGATTCATGTGAAGTTACGTCAAATATAAATACCACCCACCATACCGCCTTTCCCATTAAGCCAACATAAACCTGAACACATGAGTCATGGTCGCTTTGCTGCATTACCAGAGTTTTTCCTACCAATGAAAGGGGTGGTGGTGTAGGGCGGTACATACAGGAAACATTTAACTTCCAATAGGTTTTCAATATGGGACCATTGGCTCCCTAGGTCAGATCATGAACGAGTGTTCATTGCGTAAAATAACTATGAATGCAAGCCGTGATCGCAGCCTTCCCAGGTTGCCCGAGCTATATGTTGTACAGTCATAACACGTAAACACTGAGGACATGTGTCACGAACTAAGGTACAACTCCTCGTTTGAAAGTCGCTTTGATAAAAGCATCTGCCAAATGCAGTGTAATGTAATGTCATGTAATACAACTGGAATAGCCCTGCCACACTGGAGTCATTTCTGAAATTATTATTTATTGTAGACCATTCCAGTGAACACCTCTTGGCTGCTTTGCTTTGCAACCAAGAGCAAAAATGACGCTGCAGAGTGCTGAGTCACAAAGTCCCCGTTGTTCAGAAAACGGCCGACTTACTCGCTAGGTGGCCTTGCTTGATCTCCTGATGATTGGTCGGTAAACTCCAATTCCAATTATGTGTAAAATAAAAAAATAACTTGGTTATAACTTGGAAACAACTTGGTAGTTGGAGGAAATGCTACGTGTTCCTCAACAGAGCCAGTATACACACAAATGACTACAATTGTCTAATGACGCCTTACGGCATCATCACAATATTCAGAGCCATGGACCCTTTCGTATTGCAATTACGTGTTTCAGTTAATAACAGAGCCAAGGGTTTTAGGTGGGATTAAAAGTACCAATGACCAAGATAAACCTGGTTCAAGACCCTCTTACTGAGGTCAGCCTAAATTGGCCTCGATAGCTTTCTTTAGTGAAACAACACCCTTGAGGGAGTCCCCTGCCCTCCATCTTACCCTCTTCAGGATCTCTCTGGGGGCGCTCACGCTCACGCTCGTCACGGCGGTCTCGGTCGCCGCGGCGCTCTGGTCTCTCCTCGCGCTCGCCCTCCTCTCCCCTGCGCCCTCCTCCTCCTCCTCCTCTCCAGGCGCTGGTCTCCTCCGTGCCGCCTCCTCCTCCTCCACCACCACGTCTCCAGACTCCACCTCCGCCTCCCTCCTCCCTACATACGCAGAGGGATGGAGAACCGTTAACAACACATGAACACAGACACACACAGTTATTTCAGGGTGGCAAAAGCCACAGGCCACCAGGCCACGACACAACAGGCCAAGTGGCAATGATGTGACAGCTGGTTCAAAAACTCATCCCGTGCATACAGTCACACTCATTCTGTATTACTGAGTAAGGCATAAATATTGCATTTCGCATCACATTGAAAACTAACCTACTTTTGACAATATTGACCATTTAGCAAAATCTTGAAGGTTAATATTTTTCACTTTTTAATGAAGACTGCGAAATCATAAACGATTAGGGATTGAGTTCCTCCAGCCATTGACTATAGTCTGACAAGAATCCCTGTCAGATCTCACACACATTTTCTTTTAGCCGGGTGCAGGGACTTAAGGAATGCTATACTCATGGAAGACCCGCACGCCGATGAGCTCTCAGTCTTTTGTTTTTGTTTTTGTTTTGGGCCACCACGGCCCTTATATTGAATACAGGGCTCTCAACTAAAACCAGTCAAACGGCCAAATATTCTGGTGAAATTTGAGTTTGGCTGGTAGACAAGACCAACTTACTAGCCACTTTGACCCATTAGGGAGTGTGAATTTGGCTCGTAATGTATATCTACTAGCCATTTTGGCTGGTGATGATTTTTAAAAAAAAATTTAGGCCCCTGATTGAATATTAGTCAGACCTGGGTGGTGGACGGCGCTCGCGGCGTTCCTCCTGCCTCTCGTCCACGTCGCGATCCTCATCGTCGTTGCCACCGCCCTCACGAGGGGGACCCCAGCTCTCCTCACGGGCCTTCTCACGCTCTCTCCATCCACCTCCTAAAACAAACACGCACAAGCACAACACAACCACAAAGCCGTCAAGATTAAACAATTCTTGCTTCTGGGGTCATGATGACGGTGATAAGAATACAGATAATCCAAACTCCACCCAATGCAAAGGAGTGTGCTCAAGTTTGGTCTCCTACGAGGGCATTGTCCCCTCCTTCTTCTTCTTGTCTTCTGTGGCATTTGGTGACGGCTTGCACGAGATGTGCGCTACCGCCATCTACAGCGCCAAGGGAATCCATGCATTCTCAACTGTAAGACTCCAAAGGTCTCCTAACCTCAGGTCTCCTAAAGGGCCGTTCACCTGACATCACATGGATCCAGGAAATACCCTGGCTTGAACTATCTTACTCTAATACAAGAGTTAGTCCACAATAGGGCCTCTTACAGAGGATGTTTGAGTGAAGTGCTGAAGTAAAAGTCATGCAATAAAACACCTTGGGTATCGATACCTGTCCTGCCTGCAGGTTTCCAAGGCCGAGCATCGTCTCCTCCGCGGCGAGGCCCGTCGTCCATTCCCCTGCGTGGCCTCTCGTCATCTCCGCCCCTCCTGGGGCCCCAGTCGTCATCGCCGCGTCGCATGCTCCTGGGCTCGTCTCTGCGGGGGCCGCGGTCGTCGTCGAAGCCTCTGCGCGGGCGGTCGTCGTCCATGGTCCTGCGGAAGGGCCGGTCTTCGTCCATGCCGCGGCGGGGCCCGCGATCGTCACGGTCGTCTCTTCTGGGAGGGCGGTCGTCGTCCCCTCCTCTGCGGAGCGGGCGGTCGTCGTCGAAGCCTCTCCTGGGCCCGCGGTCGTCGTCCATGCCTCGGCGAGGAGGTCCGCGTTCGTCGTCTCCTCCGCGGCGCGGTCCCCGCTCGTCGTCAAAGCCTCGGCGCATGGGGCGGCGTTCGCCACCGCGATCCTCGCCTCCCTCCTCGCGGCCCTCCGCCCTCCACTCGCTCCTAAAAACATTAAGCATTAGGAATGAGTACTGGACGAACATACAGGAAACACACACACACATACTGGGTACCCAAACTTGGGGCTAAGGGGTTTCCAACTCTTTTATAGGTTTTAGATTAGAAACGGGTACCGGCCGTCCGGACATGCAGCGGGCTATTCCAAGGGTACATTTCACTATCCAAACTCCCGTCCTTGCCATTACTTTTTAAAAACCCTATGGTACGGTGAATGTTTTTAACCATTCAAAATACAATCAGTGAATTCACTGTAGCAAGCAGAGAGGTGCCTGGTGCCTGTGTTAGGGATAAATCCTAATGGGTAAAGGTGTAAACTTCGGCTGCTTACCGTTCAGGAACAGGGCGGCGCCACTCTGAATCTCCTTCGCGCTTCGCCGCACTTCGCCATCCTCCGCCTCCGCCGCCACCACCACCACTGCCGCCGCCACCACCACCACCGCCACTACCTCCCTCTTCTCTGTCGGCCCAGTCCTGAAACAAGACACCACGTCAGACTAAGGCAGGGGTGTGGAACCTATGTTTTGAGGGCCGTTTATGGCCCTTGTGGCCATTTTATCTGGGCCCCGATATAATTTTAATGTTATTTGGCTTCACATGAAATTACATATTTTGTAATAATATAATGTATAGTATAATGTAATAATGTAATATATGTAATGTGTACCTTGCTGCCGCCCTCCTCCTTGTGTAATGTAATGTATATCTATATAGACTATATGTGTAATGTAATAATATAATATATGTAATCACGTGTACCTTGCTGCCGCCCTCCTCCTTGGCAGGCGCCCTCCTCTCCTCCTCCTAGTATAATGTAATGTGTATAGTAGACATAGTGTCTAGTGTCTAGTGTACCTTGCTGCCTCTCTCCTCCTTGGCAGGCGCCCTCCTCTCCTCCTCCTTGTATAATGTAATGTGTATAGTATAGACATAGTGTCTAGTGTACCTTGCTGCCGCTCTCCTCCTTGGCGGGCGCCCTCCTCTCCTCCTCCTTGTGTAATGTAATGCGTATAGTATAGACATAGTGTCTAGTGTATAGTGTCTAGTGTACCTTGCTGCCGCTCTCCTCCTTGGCGGGCGCCCTCCTCTCCTCCTCCTTGTATAATGTAATGTGTATAGTATAGACAGTGTCTAGTGTACCTTGCTGCCGCTCTCCTCCTTGGCGGGCGCCCTCCTCACCTCCTCCTTGTATAATGTAATGTGTATAGTATAGACAGTGTCTAGTGTACCTTGCTGCCGCTCTCCTCCTTGGCGGGCGCCCTCCTCTCCTCCTCCTTGTGTAATGTAATGTGTATAGTATAGACTTAGTGTCTAGTGTACCTTGCTGCCGCTCTCCTCCTTGGCGGGCGCCCTCCTCTCCTCCTCCTTGCGGCGTTCGCGCTCCTCGATCTCCTGCTGGCGAGCGCGCTGCTTCCTCTCCTGCTCCTCCAGCTTGCGCAGCTTCTCCTGGTACTCCCTCTCCTCCTCCTCGCGCTGCTCCTGCTCGATACGCTCAGCCTCCTCACGCTCTGCCGATCATAATAACAACAACTTTAAGTGATACTGTCCCATTTTTGGAAATAAGCTTATTTTACACCTCCCCTGAGTAAAACAATAGGGGTTTTACCGTTTTTCTATACTTTCAACCGTTCTCTGGGTACGGCAGTGCAAGTTTTACCACCAAGCTAGCAGTTAACATTGAGTCCTATGAGACCAGTTAGCCGCCAGCTGGTAAAATTTGCACTGCTATACCCAGAGCGATCCACGGAGGATGCAATTTGCTCTGCCCTCCATCCAGCCCTCACCCACTCATATGTGAGAATGCTGTTCATTGACTTCAGTTCAGCATTCAATACCATAATACCACAACAACTCATCAGAAAACTGGACAAACTAGGTTTCAGCACCTCCCTCTGCAACTGGCTGCTGGACTTCCTGATGCAAAGACCACAAGCAGTACGGGTAGGGAACAACACCTCGAGCACCCTGACCCTGAGCACGGGGGCTCCGCAAGGCTGTGTTCTCAGCCCCCTGCTGTTCACGCTGCTGACACACGACTGCACAACGACCCACAGCACTAACCATCTAGTGAAGTTTGCGGATGATACAACACTGGTGGGCCTCATCACCAAGGGCGATGAGACTCACTACAGAGAAGAAGTAGACCTGCTGGCCAGATGGTGCAAAGACAACAACCTCCTGCTGAATGTCAACAAGACCAAGGAGATTGTTGTCAACTTCCAAAGGGTCCAAAAACAACTGCCACCACTGACCATCGACGGCGATGCTGTGGAGAGAGTGAGCAGCACCAAGTTCCTTGGAGTGCACATCAGCGACGACCTCTCTTGGACCACCAACACTACATCACTGGCGAAGAAGGCCCATCAGCGTCTCTACTTCCTGCGCAAACTAAAGAAGGCAAGTGCTACACCCTCCATCATGACAACATTCTACAGAGGAACCATAGAGAGCGTCGTGTCCAACTGCATCACAGTGTGGGGAGGAAGCTGCACGGAGAAAAACAGGAAGACACTCCAGCGTGTTGTGAACACAGCGAAGAAGATCATTGGAGTACCACTCCCCTCCCTGCAGGACATTTACACCACACGCCTCACCCGGAAAGCACTGATGATCATCAAAGACACAAGCCACCCTGCACACAAACTGTTCAGCCTCCTGCCCTCTGGAAAGAGGTACAGGCGCCTCCGTTCCCGTACCACCCGGCTGGCGAGCAGCACAATGCACCAAGCGATCAAGATGCTGAACACTCAACCCACTCTCCCTCCACTGTCAGCCTCTAGCCAGCAAGGCCACTGACAACCCCCCCCCCCCCCACTGTCAGCCTCTAGCCAGCAAGGCCACTGACAACCCCCCCCCCCCTCACCCCCACCACCATATCTGCGACTGAACATTCCACCTGCACTACTATACTTGTGACTGAACTTTCAACCTGCACTAACTCAAAACATGCACACACACACACACACACACACACACACACACACACAAGCACACTGCACTTTCTGCACTAAACCCAACATACACACACTGACACACACACACACACACACACACACACACACACACACACACACACACACACACACACACACACACACACAGACACACGAACACACACACAAGACGCACACCGCACCTTCTACCTGCACTAAACACATACACACACACACACACACACAAACACACACACACACACACACAGCTGCTGGTGTACTTGACAGACCTTTTTATATTTATTTTCTTCAAAATGCTACTATTACCATGTCAGAACGCTATAAAGGACTTTTTTTAGGAAAAGCACAAAAACACAACAAATACCTCTTAATGTATGTCCTCTACAAGTCTTCTGTTGTCCAGTCTTGCACTTTAAATGTCTGTATGAGCACTGTCTATGTCCATACTGTCTTAAGTCCATGTATAAGTACTGTCTATGTCTATACTGTCTATGTCCTTACCTTAATTAGTCTATGTCTGTATGGGAAAGCAAGAAATGTAATTTCAAATTCTTTGTATGACCAGTGCATGTAAAAAAATTGACAATAAAACCTACTTGACTTGACAGAGAACGGATAAAAGTACAGGACAACGGTAAAACCCTATTTATTTAAATCAAGGGGAGGTGTAAAATGAGCTTATTTCCAAAAATGGGACAGGATCACTTTAAATAACAATCCAGACACTCACGCTCCTCACGCCTCCAACCTTTTCAGCAAAAAAGAACCAATTGCCTACTAAGCTGTGCTGTCACTGATTCAATCATCTCGCAAGCAAATACTGCTCATGCACACAAGAAACTGTTTGTCACACACGCTTCCTAATGGAGGCTAACCGCAGAGATACACCAGCGGTGACGCGATTCAAGCGACAGTGCAGCAGCAAGCGATACGAGCGATTGAGGAGACAAGAGTATGTCCGTACAGGCAGAAGGCAATGCATTCAAGCATTCCCATTGGCTGTGGTCACTGACCTCTATACAGTCATTGGCTGTCGCGGCTTGTCGCCGAACCGCGTCATAGAAAGTTGAAAAGATTTCAACTTCAAATTGTCGCGCTCGTCGCGCAAATCGCTCTAGTCTCCAGAATCGCTTTTGTCTCTCGACTCAATACAAAGTCAATTACTTCCGTCGCTCGACTCGCTCAGATCGCCGCTGGTGTATTTCTGCGGTAAGGCTAGCCTCGCAACGCCATCCTATGTACTCCACCCAAAGATTTTTTGTTCTCTCAGTGTTTAGCCAATCAGCAAACAGTTGAGAGTGATGACGCGGAACTCACCCACGAGCTCCGTTACTGATTGGTTAAGGTAACTATATTCACACTTTCGTTTTGTTATTTGTTTGCTTTTGCGACGCTATATCCACACCTGCCAACCGTTACATTTTTTTTTGAGTAGCAACTTATTGCGGCGCGGCAATTCACGGCGCAACAACTTGGCATGGCAAAGCAACGGGGTCGCCGGCGGGCCCATCTGAGAGGCTACTTTGTTTTGCATAGTCTGCCCTACACCTAGGGTTGCCAAATGTCAACAGGGAAGATATGAGACACTTCATTCAGGCAGGGGGGTCCTCTCCCAGAAAAAAATCTTTTCTTAGATGCAATTTCCTGCATTTTAATGCATTTTAGCCTATCATCCCGTGTATCTGGCAAATAGTTTATCTTGCTCTTCAAAGCACTTTGAACTACCATAATTTATTAAACTTTCATGAAAGATTTTTTTTGTATGTTTCACACCATAGGCTAACACCAATAAAATGCTATGATATAGTGTGCTGGAATTCAGGCCTCTAAATTAACTTTATTGATCACCAGCCAATATGGCTGTTAATCTTACTAGTCAAACATACCACCAGTCTGGCTAGTAGGCCTAAGTGGCTATTAAGTTATCCTATGTACCAGCCAAACAGAGCATTTGGTCACTTGGGGGGTGTTAAGGAGCTGGAATTGAGTATGAAATTGAAGCATTTGCTGATTATTTTTTTGGCTGTAGAAGGTACATGTAGGAAAATGTATAATTTGATTATAAAATACAGAGGCATTTCAGTGATTTTTATGAACAAAAAGTTGAATTGTAATGATTCTTACATCATCTCCCCCAATATTAATAAATGGTGATGTTGTCACCTACTGTGAAGAAGCATCAGCAGTAGAGAAAAAGATAAAGACAAGTGTTATCTAAGCTAGGATAATATCAGGTTAATATTATTACCTTGGGGGCTAACATCAAAATCACACTTTCAGCATTCATTCAGTACAAAATGCGTCATGTAGTGGCTCTACTGAGGGACGGGGGCTAATGGCCAATGCTCTTGGAACTTCCACGGTAACTTTTGAGGGGCATCGCTTCTTTTTTTCACTTCTCTGCATAATAGTAGGCCTATCTACCCTCATCTGCCGTCATGAGTTGGCTATTGTTCACTGTTCGGCACATATATGATAGGAGAATTGATTTTATTAATAGATTGCCATACGTGATTACGGATAGTAGTCGTGGAGTGATGCATATTTGGTATGACGCACGACCTGTTACACCTGTTCACAGAATGGGCCATGACTCAGGGGGGAACAGTATTCCTATACGGTGTCATGGTAGGTTACGGATGTAGACCTACTCCGAGCACAACCGTTAGAACTATCGCTTTATTTTCCCGAGTTAAAATGATCCGGCGCAAAGGGAAACCGAATTTAGTTTGCTGCTAATTTATAGCGCGGTCATCGACACATTTTCTCATTCGGAAGTAATCTCGTTTCGGTCCAATATCAAAACAAGCAACAACATATTGCCGTCAAATACGGCGAAACATTGGGTGAATCATTACGACAGACCTCGGCCTTTATTTATTTTCATAAGTTTACGGATTTAGCAACTGGACGCAATTCACTATTCCCATACAGGCTACCTTTCTCAAAGTCCATTTACCTTTGAAACGGTGATTTTGACGGTGCTCACTTGTAAAACTACAGCGACAGTACCAAGATGGATAATACATGATGACAGCAGGAGGACACTTAATTCAGAGATTATAGGAGTACATTAACCAGTCTCTCTGCTTTTGTGATTTCGAAGCAAACTTTCGGCAGCTGATGCCTCGACTCGAGAGGAGCAATGAAGACATCCAAACTAGCGCTCTGATTGGTCTATATCCCCCCCCCCACACACGTTGCTGGCCAATGGAAAGGCCAGCGCGAGACAATTGCAAGCAGAGCCATGTCTACGGCTCTGTCTAGTTGCAAGTCTACAGAGCAATTTATAAGGGCCCATGAACACACTTTGCTATTGGTTTTTCCCGTATTTTGAAGTGACAGCGCCGTAGTTTGATGTCAAAATCCGTATCTGCTACACAAAATGCGTAATGGTCGGCAGGTATGTATATCGTTACAGGCATGCTAATAAAGCACAATATGGGTTTTAATTTGAGTTTGGAACTCCAATTAATTGAAATGATAGAGTAAGATCAGACCATCTACCACCTAGCCTGGGCGAATAGCCGACTGTTGACCCCATCAATCAGTCTGGCAAAGGCCATGAGGAATCCGTCTCCGCGGACAGTGGGAGATGGTCTGATCTTACTCTATCATTTAAATTAATTGAAGTACCAAACTCAAATTAAAACCCATATTGTGCGGAGCCAAAATCTTTGGGTGGAGTACATGGATGGCATCGCCAGGCTATCTACCACCCTCCACAGAGACGGATTCCTCATGGCTTTTGCCAGACTGATTGACGAAGTCAACAGTCGGCTTTTCACCCAGGCTAAGGCTAAAGTGTTTTAAATCATGTCCATTAAAATAAAGACATTTTAACGCCAAAGATGAGTGTTATGGTATATTCTACAACTATTAAAATGAACTAAGCCTGTAACCAAAGAGCACCCGCTTTATGAAGTACTAGAAGTTCCAGGCAGCACTCCAACTGGACTTGATTCTGAGACTGCTCATGCGCAGTTGAAAAATATTGACAAATGGCTGCCCTGAGTCGTCGTCAAGATGGCCGCCAAGTGGAGGGACTCGTAGGGACAGACTTTGACTGCATTGCGTTGAATGTCACTTATCTTGAGGTGCTCTTTGCAGATCCTCTACACACACCAGATATAGCTGGTTTGGTAACACTTTAGTTGAAGACGACGTCATACGGATGACATAACAGTGTCAAAGCAGTGTCATGACACAGTCATGAGCGAGTCATAAACATGGTGTCAGTGTCAAATGTTTTACGGTCATGAAACGTTGACATTGTTAGGGCTGTCTTTGCCATAACCGAATGTCACTTAATGATAGTCAACAAATGTTTATGACACATGGACAGGACTGCATTATGTCATGCGTATAACACCTGCATCAGGTTAAGTGTTACCACTGGTTCTAAGGTTAGAAGAGTATTGGGCAATGTGTTGTGTTGCAGGTCACCTTTCTTGAGCTGCTCCTCGTGGATCCTCTGTGCCTCCTCCTCCTTGGCGCGGTAGAAGGCGTTGCGGCGGTCTTCCTTGCGCTGCTTCTTCCTCTCCTCAAGACGCTTCTTGCGCTCCTCCACCAGCCGCTGCTCAAACTGCTTCAGTTTCTCCTGCAGACATCACAACAGTTGAGTGGTCAGTCACGTTCGATTATTTCTGAAAAATTCCCTTTCGTTTTCAAGTACATGGGTGTAGCTTAGTAGTAGTTAGCAATGGATTTCAAACAGCTGGCCTTTTATCTGTTTGAGTGGCAGTGAGAATTTGTTTTTTTGTTTTTTAAGTTGAAGCTAAGGTTTTGGAGCAGAACTGCAGCTAGTCACAAGGCTTAAACTCTTGGAATAATAGAGCTGTTGGTGAACAGAGCTCACCAAACTATTGAGAGTTTTAAGTTCAAATGTGTCAGTACCAATTTCACTGTAAATCGAGTACTGATAGTAGGCCTAAGAGTTGTGCGTCATTGCACATACAGTTTCGCTCATAAAGATAACAGTGTCTTCACAAAGATGAAAAAATGTTGAAATTCTTCAAATAAATTGCACTTTAATGACCAACAATGCTTTAGGGCAGGGATGTCAAACTCAGGCCCGGGGGCCAAATTTGGCCCGTGGAGCCATTTTATTTGGCCCGCAAGATAATTTCAAATGTGTATAACAGTTGACCCACATACACTATAACTGTATAGAGTATTAAGATTTATACATGAAAATTCTGATATCACAGGAATATGAGTGGGCCCAGGCCATTGCAACAGAATATGCAGACACATTTGAACTATGATGGAAATCTGTTTAGACATCAATTTAAATTTATTTATTTTATTCATTTATTTATTTTTACAAAAATGGACTAAAATGCTCGAGTTTGGCCCGCGACTTCGCTCCAGATTATGATTTTGGCCCTCGATCAATTTGAGTTTGACACCCCTGCTTTAGGGACACTGTACTGCACTGCGCCTGCTATTTTTATGAGCACAACTGTATATCCAACAACATGGCCAAACAAGTGGAAGACAGCACGGCTGAGGTTCAGGAGCAGCCATGGGGTAATGGTTAGGAGTAGGGCATTAGTTCTTGGGGTTGCAGGTTCAGGTTCAATTTCCACCCTTACCAATCCCTCCCTCCCTCCCTCCACGGCTGATGTGCCCTTGAGCAAGGCACCCATCTCCACACTGCTGTAACCGATTCAGTGTAATGATTGTAAGTCGCTTTGGATAAAAGCTTCAGATAAGTGTAATGTAATGTAATGTAATTTGGTGGTGTTACCTCGTAGATGAAGCTGCGAGCGGCGGTGATCTTGGAGACAAAGTTCTCCTTGTCCTCCAGCATCCTGGACATCCTCTGCTTGTGCTCCAGGGCCTTCTCCCTCTCCACCTTCATGTTGCTGATCTGAAGCAAGAAGCAGGGATTTGATTCATTTCAGATGTTACAACTTGCGAGAAACCAACACGGCAGGGCCAGAAAAAGATTTTTCAAAAAGAAAGAAAGAAATAGAACCATGGTTACATATGAACCTACTGCTTACTGTAGGAGGGACTACATTTACATTTAATTCTGTTTTTAATATTGCTTTTTTCTCAAATGTCCTAGTCTTTTGTAATAATGAACATGCACAAAGTTCACTTTTAATAGGAGGTGATTTTTACACCCGTTACACTTCATGTATTGTGTTTGCATCGTCTGTGTTTGTATGACAAACTGGACATTGGAGTCTGTAACAACACTTCGTATGAACCATTGCTTTCTGAGTTTAGGATGAAGGCATGGCCTGGCCGTCAGGAGGAAGGAAATGTGCAGTCTTAGGGCTTTCGCACATTGTGCGGACATAGTTCCGGACAAAGAGCTGCGCACTGCTCCGCAAAAGTTCGATTCCATTGTTTTCAATAGAACCCCGCACACTGGCGCCGATGTCCGCGGACATTCGCCGATGTTGAATAGCAATTAGAGACAAGTTCTATTTTGTCGGCGCCGTCCATTGACCATCAATGCTATGTTCGTGTGAAATTGGGTTTGGGGGTCCAAATTCTGTTGGGAACAAAAGTGCGCCGCAGTGCTGTCGGAGGCAGTGTACGGCCGGCCTTACCCTCTCCTCCTCCTGCAGCTCCCAGAGCTCCATGTCCTTGACGCGCTGCTCCTCATAGGCCTTCTTGATGAGGGGAATCTCCTCCAGCCTCTTAGCCCTCTCGAAGTAGTCGATCTGGAACACAAGAGGAAGACAACGTCAGTTTTTTTTAAAAGACACATCACATGCAACTGTCACTTTGTTGATAGATATGAGGATCAGAAGTTTTTTTTGGGAATGGTCATGAATAAATTAGTCATTTGTGGTTGATCTGCTGTAATGAATATGCTTCTTAGATATTCCACTAACAGAAAAAAAACAGCCATACTATAGTGGCACTGGCTGTCGCTGCACCGCCCTGACGTGTGCTACTTCTTCATGAATACTGTATGGATTATTTTGTTTCATTTTCATTCTTTCACTTCTTTTCTCCTAGTTGTGTGTGTTTTTAGGACGACGAGGAGGCAGTGCGTCATGACCAATTTCCGCCTACCAGTCAATCACCCGTCAAACCCCTGTCAAACTTTTCTTTTGTTACCTGCGCCAGTGACGCTTCAGTATTGACTCTGCCCTGATGAAGGCCACTCCTTGGCCGAAACATGTTGGCGTTTTTAACTTTTCTACAATGATTTAGCCATTTAATAAAGCTATTTTAACTTTTTTGGAGAGAGTGCCTTGGATACTTCATTTCTTTTGCATCCTATTTTTTGACCAAAGAGCACCTTCGGACTACCAACCAAAAACGCCGTAGCCCTCCAAACTTTTCCTATTGTTCCAGTGTGCTACTTCTTATTGACCCCCTCACCTCTCTTCACAACTGATCTACAATTCATACTCGGGGCTGCCAAAAGCAGAGGAATGCGAACAACTGTGAAAATCCCCAACTGTGTACAGCGAGACATGATAAAACAACATTTTGCAATCGCTTCAACGCAGTTGAACACATAGTTGATGTTTCCATTCCTCCCTTTCAGACAGATGCTTAAATAGGTACCATCATGCCTCTGCTTTGCAACCCCTTCTTCCAAATGTTCTGTCTGTGCCTATCTGCAGTAGACGCTTGGGCTCCAGTATAAGCAGCGGCCTTCCCTGCCTGCCAACTCTGACATTTCCAATGACTTGATGATCCCGGCGACTGATATACGCTGCACACATTTCTAAGTGTGTCAACATCTTCAAAGCCGCGGGACCAGATGGAATACCTTGGAAGGCAGATCACAGCACGTGTGGGACAGCTGGCCGTAGTGTTTACGGAAAAGTTCAATCTCTCTCTCTCACTCTCCTTTCTCTACTCTGTTCAGCATCCAGCTGGTTTACATCATGCACTATTGCAGAGGAGCATCCCTGACTATTCGCAGGACATAACTTCAGGTAAGCATTTCCCTTTAGGCGCAAAGTTGATGATTTAGTTCCCTTGAGGCACAAGCATTTTCTCGCTCTCTCATGGACCTTTGTGTGTTTCAAACACTTAATTTCACATTGTTAGAGTGTAGTGAAATTATTAAATTATTGAGCTTAATTTCACCTTGTTGCCTCCACTCTGCTTCTCCTTAATCCCTGCCAAAGCAGGTTGCTGAAACTTGCCAGCTTGCCAGACAAGGCTTTTGTTATACATTTGCCGTTACCAGAATGGCAATGACCAAGTCGTAATGTACTACCAGAGAATCGCATATGAGAGGGAGATAAAGCAGACGAGTTATTTTCCGGTAGCCACTTTACGTCGGGTGAACGCCCCTTTAGGAGACCTTCGATTAGGAGACCTTCGGAGTCTTGAGGTAGAAAATAAATTGAGTCCCCTTAGAGCTTTAGATGGCAGTAGCGCACGTCTTGTGCAAACACCATGAAAAGAGAAGAAGAAGGAGGGACAACGCTCCCTTAGGAGACCGAATTTTGAGCACACGCTTTTGCATTGAGTGGGCGTGTTTCAACTCTTTGGTTTTGTTATACATTTGCCGTTACCAGAATGGCAATGACCAAGTCGTAATGTACAACTAAAGGCCCTGTGTAATGTCACAGTAGTGTAGTACTATGGTATTATGGCATTGTGTGGCAACTATGTCAAATGAGTGTCGTTGAAAAAGGTACGAGAAGTCATGACTATTACAGCGGTCCACTGGTGGAACGGCAGGCGTAATGGGGCTACTAAGGCAAATGAGTGTCATGACACCTCGTACCTTCTTCTCCTGGTTCTTCAGGGGCTACTAAGTCAAATGAGTGTCATGACACCTCGTACCTTCTTCTCCTGGTTCTTCAGGGGCTACTAAGTCAAATGAGTGTCATGACACCTCGTACCTTCTTCTCCTGGTTCTTCAGGGGCTACTAAGTCAAATGAGTGTCATGACACCTCGTACCTTCTTCTCCTGGTTCTTCAGGGGCTACTAAGTCAAATGAGTGTCATGACACCTCGTACCTTCTTCTCCTGGTTCTTCAGGGGCTACTAAGTCAAATGAGTGTCATGACACCTCGTACCTTCTTCTCCTGGTTCTTCAGGGGCTACTAAGTCAAATGAGTGTCATGACACCTCGTACCTTCTTCTCCTGGTTCTTCAGGGGCTACTAAGTCAAATGAGTGTCATGACACCTCGTACCTTCTTCTCCTGGTTCTTCAGGGGCTACTAAGTCAAATGAGTGTCATGACACCTCGTACCTTCTTCTCCTGGTTCTTCAGGCGCTACTAAGTCAAATGAGTGTCATGACACCTCGTACCTTCTTCTCCTGGTTCTTCAGGCGCTACTAAGTCAAATGAGTGTCATGACACCTCGTACCTTCTTCTCCTGGTTCTTCAGGCAGGCGTAATGGGGCTACTAAGTCAAATGAGTGTCATGACACCTCGTACCTTCTTCTCCTGGTTCTTCAGGCGCTCCTGAAGCTCCTTCTTCTCCTTCTCCAGCTGCTCCACCTGCTTGGCCATGATGAAGTCGGGGTCCAACTCCTCCAGATCCTACGCAACAACAAAACAACAAAAGTATTGTATTAAGTATTGTGATCGGTCACGGTATTCTGGTGAGGTCATGTGACCCGGTAATCACCTATTTCACCTGTGGGAGGTATGCGAATGTCAAAGTGAACCTGACGAAGCGCAATGCGAAACGCGTTGTTCACCGAAATAAAAACAGCAAAACTAAGTCCACCAGTGTGCGGTGATCCTTCTTCTTTACTATGGATTACTGATGACTGCACTTCACCAGCACCTGGAACCTGGCTGTGCATAGGAGTTCCAGATCTTTGAAGTATTGTATTAAGATTATTGAAAAAGAATTAATCGTCACTTAAAAGGGCCTTTTTTGAAGGGGAAATTCACGCAGCATTTGCAAGGTCTTCAGATAAATGAATGTTCCTTCAGCTGCTCCAGTGATGAGCATGGTAGTGAGATTGTGTGTGTGTGTGTGTGTGTGTGTGTGTGTGTGTGTGTGTGTGTGTGTGTGTGTGTGTGTGTGTGTGTGTGTGTGTGTGTGTGTGTGTGTGTGTGTGTGTGTGTGTTCTTCTGACTAGTCTCAGCAACTCAACATTGAATATGTGAGCGAGTATGTTTTTTGTTTGTTTTGTTATGCTTACAAAAAAAAGAAACCTAATAAAAAGTTAATCACAAAAAAACAGATGCACAGTGTCAATGTAATCTTTTCCAAGACATTGGTCTTATGGGCCTATGATGAACCTAGCTTGTCCACCACTTTTTCCACAAATATAATGCAAAAAACGGTCCGTGTCCCCATCACTTTATAAGTCAAACCTACACCTTTGATTGGTCGTACCTCATGGTTTTTTATGCATTATGCATATTTTCCTTTTCCCTTGGTTGACTATGACTAAGTTTTTTTTCCTACACAAAGGGTGAGATGTACAAAAAGAAAATGTGTGCGAGATGTGAGAGATGTGACAATAGCTATTGTTAAACGATAACATACTTTCACACAATGATGTATTTTGTTAAAACTGATTGTTGGTACCTCGATGTCGATGTCCTTGAAGGCCTTGGCTCCCAGCTCGGTCTTCTTGATCTGCTCCAGCCGCTCCCTCACCGTCTTCTTCTTGATCTGCTCGTGCTCCTGCATGATGCGCTCCTTCTCGCGCTCCTTCGCCTCCAGACGCAGACGCTCCTCCTCCGCCTTGCGCACCTACACAATCACAATACATTACAATTACATTATATTACATTACAATTACATTACATTAAGAAGACGCTCCTCCTCAGTCTTGTGCACCTACACAATCACATTATAATTACATTACAATTACATTACATTACACTACATTACATTAACCAGACGCTCCTCCTCCGCCTTGCGCACTTACACACATTACATTACACTACACTACACTACACACTACATTAACCAGACTACACATAGTTTGAGGAATAACTAGGCAGGTGGGGTGATAACAGGTCGAGCCATAATAGCTAGCCAACTAACCTTCTGCAGCTCGGCCTCGCGCTGTTTAACCAGGCAGGTGGGGTGATAACAGGTCGAGCCATAATAGCTAGCCAACTAACCTTCTGCAGCTCGGCCTCGCGCTGTTTAACCAGGCAGGTGGGGTGATAACAGGTCGAGCCATAATAGCTAGCCAACTAACCTTCTGCAGCTCGGCCTCGCGCTGTTTAACCAGGCAGGTGGGGTGATAACAGGTCGAGCCATAATAGCTAGCCAACTAACCTTCTGCAGCTCGGCCTCGCGCTGTTTAACCAGGCAGGTGGGGTGATAACAGGTCGAGCCATAATAGCTAGCCAACTAACCTTCTGCAGCTCGGCCTCGCGCTGTTTAACCAGGCAGGTAGGGTGATAACAGGTCGAGCCATAATAGCTAGCCAACTCACCTTCTGCAGCTCGGCCTCGCGCTGTTTAACCAGGCAGGTGGGGTGATAACAGGTCGAGCCATAATAGCTAGCCAACTCACCTTCTGCAGCTCGGCCTCGCGCTGCCATAATAGCTAGCCAACTCACCTTCTGCAGCTCAGCCTCGCGCTGCCATAATAGCTAGCCAACTCACCTTCTGCAGCTCAGCCTCGCGCTGCTCCAGCTCCTCCTTCTCCCTCTGGATGTTGAGGCTCTCCAGGCGCTCCTTACGCTCCTCGATGGTCTGGCGGCGCGCCAGGATGCGCTGGTGCTCCTTGCGGCAGTTCTTCTGGTACGCCGCGATGGCCAGCTTACTCTGCTCCTCGCGATCCGTCTGTGGATATGGGAGAAAGTTGAGATGTCACTACAAGTTCATACATACAATACTTTTGAATCATACATTATCGAAGTGGGGCACAGGGCACACAAAATATATCACTGTTAAAATAATAATCAAGGGAATTACATGATTATAAAACATTGATTAGGAATGTTGGAATTGTAACGCTTGAGAAAAACATGTGTGTTGCACAATAGTGGGCAAAATGGAACCTGGAACACTAGCCACGTTTACATAATGTTTTTAATTCCAAATAAATAGTTTTACATAGTTCCGTGGAGTTAACATTGCACTTTCATTTAATTCCGTGGAGTTAACATTGCACTTTCATTTAATTCCGTGGAGTTTACGTTGCACTTTCATTTAATTCCAAATTGTGAAGTGTTTACATGATGGAATTAAGTTTAGTCGGAATTAAATGTAACTGAGGTCACAGTAACTATTTCAGATATCAGCTGAAGAAACAGTGGTGTCTACAACCAGTGCACACTAGGGCTGCACGATAATGGAAAAAAAATCATAATCATGATTATTTAGGTCAAAATCACAATTTCTACTATTAATCACTATTATTGATTTTTGCAGATTTTTTTGAAATTATAACAAGATGAAATATAACCAAGAATGAATTACTTACGGGATGATCAAAATAAATCTGAATTGTAATAATTATGTAAAAGGCAATAGCATGAAACTTAGCTGGACAAATTTCTGGCCAGAAACACCAGCCTGTCAGTATGTTTTGGCTTCAAGGACGCTCTCAAAAGTAGGCCACTATTGCCACGATTAAAGTCACGAGTTCGATTTCACTATTTTATCACGATTTTGATTATTTCTCGATTAATTGTGCAGCCCTAGTGCACACATCCTCCTCTATGACTGAGGTACCCTGAGCATAGTGCCGTCCCACTGCACTGCTCCCTTTCAGGCGCCATCAGGGGCTGCCCCCTGGCACGGGTGAGGCATACATGCAATTTCATTGTGTGCAGTGTTCACTTTTGTGCTGTGGAGTGCTCTGTCACAATGACAATGGGAGTTGTAGTTCCCCAGTTGGCCTTTCAAAATGAAAATGGAAGGAAACAATAAAAGTCTGCAACACTGTTCGATGCTCGAATATTATATCAGTTATCTGCTGTTTGGTTCTGCACCTGTGCTACTGATGTGTGTGCATTCTCTTGACTTTTCAAATCAGAGCATTTTAAGTATTTCAGCCATCAGCTGAAGAAACAGCTGTGTCTACAATCAGTGCACATATCCTCCTCCATGACTGAGGTCTCGCCACACTGCTCCTTTTCAGGCGCTATTGGGGACTACCCCCTTGCACGGGTGAGACATAAATGCAATTTCGTTGTGAGCAGTGTTCACTCGTGTGCCCAGCTGTTTCCCAGTTGGGCTTTCACGTACCAGGATGGAGGGGGGCTTGATGACGTGGATGGCCTTGGCCAGGGAGGAGGACATGGCCCCTTGCACCGGTGAGGCATAAATGCAATTTCGCTGTGTTCACTTGTATGCTGTGGTGGAGTGCTGTGTCCTAATGACAATGAGAGTTTGAGTTTCACAGTTGGGCGTTCACGTACCAGGATGGAGGGTGGCTTGATGACGTGGATGGCCTTGGCCAGGGAGGAGGACATGGCGGTCAGCTGGTTCCTGATCTGCTCCGAGGGCATGTTCTGCAGGAAGGGCCCCACCGGAGCGTCCTCTTTTGTGGAGTAGTTCAGGTCCGACCCGAAGCTCAGGGTGCGAGACGTGTGATCGATGCGCACCTAGAACCAAAAAAATAACAAAGATTTGGAAAAAAAAAACAACAAAAAAACCTTCACACCTAGTCATGAACAACTGTGTTGTGGTAGGTCCATGGGGGCTTCATCACCTTGCTTTTAACTTTACATAATCATCAGATTGAATTGCTGCTGAAATAAATACAGTTTCTCAACTAATATCGTACGAGTGAAGTTGGGGCAAAACTACTATCTGGCCATCTGAGTTTCTGTACAACAGATATCGTCACACATAGGCACAGATTGTCTGCACTGACTGTGTTAAGCCTTTGGTGACTTCACTACATTGCGTTTACTCTAAAAGTCACACATTTCTGCTTTCTTTTTTATTTGATTTTGGCCAACTTTATTTAGACAGGACAGTGAAGAGTGGGACAGGATATGTGTGGGAGAGAGAGACGGGAAAGGATCAGGAAATGACCCGGGTCTGGAATCTAATCCAGGCCGCTCGCGTAGCCAGAGATTCTTTAAGTATATATAGATATGCCAATGTAATAGGTTGCTATGGGCACCTAACGTGACCAGGTTCCGGTCTGCCTAAAGGGGCGTGTCATAATACTCCTACAATGAATAGAACAGTCCTTAGGTCTGCCTAAAGGGGGATTCCCCCCCCCTCCCCCTTGCAATAATAGAACCAGGAAACAATGGGCCAATGGAACATCTCTCTCTCTACTATCTCTGGCGTAGCAGTCCAGTGCCCAGCCAACTAAAACACGGCTGGGCCATTTCCACTTTCTTTTAACACAATTTGCTTCTTATTCTTTTCAAATCGTACCTGCAGGTCACAGTGTCTGGCTGCGTCCACGATGGAGCGCTCCAGCTGGAAGGCATCCACGAACGGCACCAGAGTCGACAGGCGGCTGAACTCAATGCTTTGGTAGATTTGAGCCACCTAATGACAATGACCAAGAAAATGCAACATTTAATACAATGTCATGCCTTTTTTTCCCTCCGACAGAAGTCGTTCAATGTAATGTTTTGTATTTGTGTATTTATTGTCCTGACCTGCTGTAGAAGTCGGAGGATGGTGTTGCTCTGCAGGTGAGGCACGTACTGCTGCAGGTCTGACTCCTTCTCAGCCTGGTCCTTAATCCAGTTCAATACCTAATACAATACACACACACTTCAATACCTAATACAATACACACACACACACACAATAATGGTTCTTGATCCAGTTCAATACCTAATACAATACACACACACAGACACACACGCACACAATAACGGCCCTTAATCCAGTTCAATACCTAATACAATACACACACAACAATGGTCCTTAATTCAGTTCAATACCTAATACAATACACACACACTTCAATACCTAATACAGTACACACACACAATAATCGTTCTTGATCCAGTTCAATACCTAATACAATACACACACACAATAATCGTTCTTGATCCAGTTCAATACCTAATACAATACACACACACTTCAATACCTAATGCAATATACACACACACACACAATAACGGCCCTTAATCCAGTTCAATACCTAATACAATACACACACACACACACTACTGGTCCAGGGGTGATAGTGAAAACAAATCCTGAGCCTGAACTTTTCCCCCCTGCTCTAACGATGACAAGATACTGCATAGTGACGTAACGTAGGCCTATTTTGACACATTAGTCAAACTTTTTTTTTTTAACCACACACACAGTACTGGTCCTTAATCCAACTGGTCCTATGAACAGTGATTCTTTATAGCTTTAAGCTTAGGTGGCCTCTGGTGTGCTCGTGGGGTCAGATGCGGTTACCTTGGTGACTCTGCCGGAGAGCTTGAGGGGGTGGAACTCCTGCTCCAGCCAGTTGTACAGCTCCTTGACCTCAGGAACGATGTACTGCAGAAGATTGAACCTCACCTGGGACGACAACACAGGCCACAGTTTAAGTGGAATGTAATATTGACCATGTAGGTGATGTAAGCATCAGCTAAGTGTAATATAATGTAATGTAATGTAATATTGACCATGTTGTTGATGTAAGTTGTTAGCTAAGTGTAATGTAATGTAATATTGACCATGTCGTTGATGTAATCATCAGCTAAGTGTTAAGTACTGTTGACCATGTCGTTGATTCAGTCTAATGACCTTCTTCAAGCAATTGCGGTGGTTCCTCTCCTACTGTACACAACTGGCCTAAGGAGGTGTGCAAGAATTCCATGTCGTTGATGTAAGCGTGAGCTAAGTGCAATGCAATGTAATGTAATATTATTGACCATGTCGTTGACATCAGTTAAGTGTAATGCAATGTAATGTAATGCAATGTAATGCAATATTATTGACCATGTCATTGATGAGGCTCTGGCGTGTGGGCGGGGACTGCAGGCCCAGCAGGGTTGCCAGACGTCGGTGTTTCTCCACGATGATGCCGTCCATGTCGAGGAGGCGTGCGATGTCGGTCCTCTCGGGGGTGATGGGGATGGACAGGGTGGCCAGCAGGACGCGCGTCGACATCCTGACAGAGGGGGAGGGGGGGCACAGCGAAGATTCACAGTGTTATACATTAGCTGTTAGGGCCAAAACATACCAAGGCGGAACGGAACGGTCGCGGGACGAACACTGTCTTTCTGCTTAGTTTCGGTTGGCCAGTCCTGTTCAAAACCCTCCCCACAGCCAAAGCTAGCATGCTACTTTGGCATTCATTTCAATGAGACACCGCCGGTCGCCGGCGTGAAAAATACGCTCGAGTTCTATTTTCCAAATGCAGCGCGGCGCGGAGCCGGCTCCCTCGCCGCTGACGCTCGACTACCGCCGGTTGGTGTGTAAGGACAGATATGTTTCAATGTATTTTCACTGACGCCGGTAAAAAACGCGGCCGTTCCGCGACGCTTTATCGCCCTGGTGTGTAAGACCCCTTACCAGTCATATTACATTACTAAAGGCTGTGGTGTCAATAATAATCGATTCGGCAATGCATTGCAATGCGGGGCAGGACAATTCAATAATCGATTCAGCAAATGTCATAATCGAAGCAGCATATTTGTTCAAGTTTCAATTACTTCCTTGGCCATTTCCGGAGCAAATGAACTTGAGTTAAAGTACTAAAGCTAAAGCGCTTTAAATCACTGAAAACTGCCAGACTGATACAAACGACAGCCACTAATAAAATGTTGCTTAGTATCTGACTGCTTGTATTGCCTCATGACTGACGAAAAATGTAGTGCAATGCACACCACTACTAAATGCGGTGTGTTATGTCATTGTATTGTAGTACTATGGTAGTTAACTTTTCAATGACTATTACAGCACGCCACTGGAGGTACGGCGTGCATTAAAGGGCTACAGTATTTTGTCTATTATTAATCGATTTATTGAGACGTGTACCGTCAAACCTGAAGGCCAAATCTTGGGACATACGAAGCTTTCTGAATCTGAATAAGAGTTCATAATCCAAGCTTACTCTAAAACAGAGGTTCAATGCCAAACGCCCCCTTGACATCATCATAAGCCTGCCAATGGCCCCCTTAGTATTAAAAAATTAAATGGACTAATGCCCCTAATGACAACTAACCACCGTCCCCCATCACCTGTATCGTTCTCAGGGCTCCCCAGATCCCCCGTTGAGAAACACTATTCTAAAGGATGGTAAGACGTAAACAACTAATAAATATATACTTTGTTGCATGGAGGCAAAAACAGAAAAGGCAAAGCATGGTACTCAAACAAAATGAATAGATAAATATAAAGGAAGAAAGAAAAGCAGGTAGCTGGGGAAATCTTGGCCCTGCAAGACCAGGAGTCATATATGAAATGTTCTTTAGCAGCTATTCAGCATGATTTATGATTTATAATCATGAAAAACTATTTCCCGATGTCTCCAGAATCATAAACATGGCAAAAGAGGCTTGAGACATAAAGGCATGTATGGAATGGAGCTTCAGCTCTTCTCTTCATGAAATTTGATACTGTCAACATATATCTCAGTTTAAAGTGATGAGTTTATGGACTTGCACTGACACATGCTCCAATTGCAGACCAAGGGATTGGGGAAAAGTGAAGGCAGCTACACCTGCGAGCCACATGTGTACATGTACAAGACCTGAGCCAAGATCTCACAGCTGCTGTTACTTGTTATTTAAACAGCATTGTTTAAGCTTGCACCACACAACCTTTCCCTTGTATGTTTATATGAATACTTAACTAATGTGGTTTTCTCTTGAGAACGGCTGTACACAGTGGCTTTTTGACATTGCAGAAATGTATTATTCAAATGCTACCGAGGTACAAATTTCATTCATTCCGTTTATGCAAAACCTATGCCAGGAAACGTCAAATGCCACATGTAGAGTGTCTCATGATGATGGTGACAAACAGATCAGGGCCATATTCCAAAAAATGTTTTAGCTAGGTTAAGTCAGAGTGAGACATTGCATCTAGTAGAAGAGACAGCGTCATCCTTCAATCAGAACAGAGGCACAGGTCACTTGGGTTTCTCATATTGACTTGCTCAGAGTTAATAAACACATACGATACCACTGTCAATTTTCACCAAAATTCATGTTGCATCCTTGAACGCAAATTTTTACTTTTTCATTTCGTGAAGTTCTTTACCTTTTCATTTCATCTTGAGAGATTGTCTAGCTTTGCATTTCGTCCTACGTGAGATTCTCTACTTAAGAATTCTTTAACTTTTCATTTCATTTTGAGAGATTCTCCACTTTTGCATCACGTCTTCAGATAAGAGGCTCTTTACCTTTGCATTTCGTCCTGCGTGAGGTTCTTGCGCATCTCCCTGGACAGATGGTAGAGGCGATGCAGAGTGCTGGCATGGAACAGCGCGTTGCCAGATTTCCAGAAGACGGTGGACACCTTGTTGTAGTAGTTGGCCATGAGCTGAGGCTTAGGGGGCTTTTTGGACAGGGCAAACAGGCCATGGATATCCTCCACAGCCTTGAAGGCTTCCTACAAAAGGGGAACAAAAAAGACAGAAAACAATGCTTAGTACCGGTAACAGGAGCTTTCAGAAGTGATACATGAGCCAGAAAAATATCTTCGAGACAAAAGCATTTTAAAAAAAATAGTAATAATAATAATTCACCGGTGTCTCTACACACATCCAATATAAAAACGGGCAGAACCACATGGCATGCAAAATATTCAATGTCTGAATTTATTTGTCATTCATTCAATATTTGCCAACAGGTGGCATCATAGATGCCTTGTCCATTTATTAGGCTATACTATCTGGTGACTACCTGCCAGAGCTCCATAAAGGATACTCTACTCTGCTTTTAGGAATGGGGTCTGGTACCGTTTATGGTGCCTACCTGCCAGAGCGCCATACACCCCTCTTTTTGAGCATGCTTTTTGAAAAACTGAGTTGAACATTTGGGCCAGCATCCTCACAGTTTAAGGGTCTGGTATGGTATGGTATAGAAACCTAACCCAGAGCACCATGCTTTTTCCCCCCTCATATGGTATCATGGTAATAAGGTGGATACGGTCTGTGGTGCCTACCTGCCAGAGCTCCATGCTGATGGCACTGTCCAGCTGAACCAGACGGGTCTCCAGGTGCATGGACTGGCTCTCGGGGTTGTTGAGGTTGATGGCCGTGCTCTGGTTGTGGTGCCTCTGGATCTGGCCCAGGTGCATACGCAGGTTGTCACAGAGCTTGCGGAACTCGGCCTTGCGGGTGTACTGCAGGCAGAACTTAAAGGCTGCAAGGTACAAAACAAAGGACAGCGGAATGACCAACACCGTAATTTTACGGTTGCGCCAATGTGAACAACTATAGGCCTTCTACCGCTAAGGAGCAATGTGCTAAAAATAAAATATTTCACCATTTAAGAATTTGATACTTGAATCAATGCACTACTACACCATGCTAAAATGATCGCCAGTGTATAGATTAGTTTACACAAACGTATTTATTGGTGGCATTAACCATTTCATGTAAAGCCTCCATTATAAGGTTGTTCCCAGAATGGAAGGTAATGAATAAATCTTAATCTGTCACTTAAAGACTCTTGGCGATGCAAAAATAAACTTTTGCATTGGCCCACTAAATAAACACCTTTGAATTAACTGAAATGCCTGGACCAAGGATCTTTTCCCCTTTAGTCTTGATGAATGGCAAAACAATCTGGCAGTATCCGTGTTCCCCACCTTGCTGTGCGATGTCATGGTAGAGGCGCTCCACCTTGGAGTTGTTCCTGAGCAGGTCCAGACACTGGCGGTAGGACTCCCACAGGAACTTGACCCAGGGGGTGAGCAGCAGGCGGTCAGTACGGTCCTGGGTGTCCTCGCCACTCACCGCACTCAGCAGCACACTGAAACCAACACAACAACAACAACAATCACATGACTTGACCCAATCTGGGGTACGTATCTCGAAAGCGTCTTTGCTAACGACGGTAGCAACGTCCTTCGTAAGAGCGACCCAACTCTCTCTCGACAGCGACGCTCACCACTAAATCCAAGGGAATGGTAAGACGGTCTTAAGACGTTCTTAAGACGGTTAGCAACGACAAGAATCGAGAAACGGACCCCAGGTTATCATTTTCAGCAATAACACTTTTCTATATTCAAGACTCATGATATACATTTGCTAACGTACTTGGGTTTGCAAATTACAAATGACTATTGCTTTGTGATATACTCTTGATGTTTATCGTTTTGTGAAATGCATTTGTCACGGTACTACTTGGTCTTCTTTCAATTACATTTAGCATGAAAAGTGTACTCTGTACAGACAGAGAGAGTTTATGGGTAGTACGAGAGAGGAATCTCGCTACTTTTTCCGGGTGGTACTGTCCACTAAGTGGCGCCATCCAGACAGCGCAGAGGAGCGCCAAGGAGCGCAGAGGCTGTTGAAATGAATGGGGTCCCATGGAGCTCAACCACGATGCTGCCATTGCTTTGGGAGAGAATTGATATCATCGTTTCATTTTATTTTTCCAAAAGGCAGGATAGATTATCCTTTCAAACAGCAGTTAGTTTGAATGTTTAAACTGGCTGGATCTTTGTAAAATACGTCTTTATTGTCAATATGACGTCACGAGTGGCTTCACACACTGCGTTTGGATTGGTCGGCCGGCTGCATTGCTGTGATCACGACGGCCGTAAAGCAATTTTGTTAGCAAGATGCTAGCGGAGCCTGACTGATAAATGCCAAAGCTGTAGGAAATCAGAAGGACATAACTCCCAGGTTATTGTACATTTAATTGAAATCCACATTGGTTTCTCAGAACTTACAGTAATATTGTCAAGTTTCAGCAGACAGCGAGCACAATTGTCAGTTATTAGCGCCAGCCTTATGAGCTCTGCTGTCTCGACAGCGCTCCCTAGGTGAACTGCAGGCACGGGTTTCAGCGCGAGATTCAACACTGTATGTAAACCCAATGTGGTACAAAGGAGTGAAATGTGTTGTGAAACCACACTGATTTCTTTGCAAGCAAAAATGCCTCAATATTACAAACGTGCAAAAAAAAAGAAAGAAAAAAAAGAAAAAGGAAAGGGGGGAAAAAATCCCAGTGTACCTCTCGGGAGTCTGGATGTTGTCGAGATCCTCGATGTCCAGGACCATCTGCTGGGACTCCTCCTTGGCCGTCTCTGTCTTCTCCTCGGCCAGCTTCAGGTAGGCCCGCACCACATCCTCAAGAGACTTGATGTTCACCTGCACGAGGAACACACAGGACAGATTAGGCACAGGGACACGCCATTTCACCTTATATTGCTTGCCATCATTTGTATGTGATGTATGTATGCATGTTTGTAGGTCTGTATATAGGCCTCTGTCCTGTCTGTTTTTGCCAGTTAGTGCTTGACACATGTGCAATAGTCTTAAACAAATCCTACTCAGGAATGCAAAATGAATTTCAGTGCAAACTGACAATACAGTACTATCGTACCGTACCACATCATATACTGCTGTACTCTCTGTTGACCCCACTCACACTCTGTACTTGCTTGAATGTCCTCCTTGTAAGTCGCTTAACATGAAAGTGTCTACAGTGTAATGTAATTGAACTGAGGACAGACAAGGGCCAGTAGCAGACAACATGCAGTCTACTAAGTACTGCTGCCTTGTTTAGATCATTAGAAATGAATCCCATCTTCAAATTAAAAAAATTAAATTTTGCTTTTAAAATTCAAAATTTTAACTTACTGGAGGTTACTGCTAAAATACAGGTAACTGGAAAAATGGCTTAGTGACTCCCGCTTTTTAATTGACATGCCAGACAAGGGCCAGTAAGAGGACAACATGCAGTCTACTAAGTACTGCTGCCTTGTTTAGACCATTAGAAATGAATCCCATCATCAAATTAAACATTTTAAGTTTTGCTTTTAAAATTCAATTTTTTAACTTACTGGAGGTTACTGGTAAAATACAGGTAACTGGAAAAATGGCTTAGTGACTCCCACTTTTTAATTGACATGCCAGACACGGAAGGAAGTGTTCATGTAACACTACAGTGTGAAAAGGCCTTGAGGGGCTTGTGCTGGGCTCAGCCCATTGTCATGATGCATATCAGTAACCGGAAAAATGTAATTGACATGCCGGTATGCAAAGTGTCTCCATACCTGCTGGCAGATGTTCTTGTACTGGTAGAGTCCCTCTTTGGCCAGGTGGCTCTTGCGCAGGTCCACGCAGAGCTCCAGGTACTTGAGCATGATGGGCTCGTGGATCTTCTGCCATGTCCGATGCTTCTTGCTCTTGATGACATCGTACAGCACGTCCAGGGCAGGCTGCTTCTTGCCAACCTCCAAGAATTCTACAAAGAGGCAAAAACCCAAAATGTCAATAACAGATACGGCACGGTTACTTTAAGAACCTCCAAGAATTCTACAAACAAAGAGACAAAAAAACGCAAAATGTCAAGAAAAGATACAGCACTGTTACTTCAAGAAATCACAGCATGTCTGTGATGTTCGTAAAGAACATTAGTAAAGGCAATGATGGCATACATAGTACATATTACACACCGACACAGCAATAAAATGGATTAAAAAGTGAGTTAATGGAAATTTTCGCAAAAAGCTTTGCACAAAAAGACCTCAAGTGTGCGGCTACGGATGTCTTTTTTTTGTACAGAAACATCATCTGAATCCTGCACCTTCTGAACAATCACCACTTCACTTATCGGGAAATCAACTAATAAAAGAAACTGGAGTCATTTTCGTATCTAAATGACACAGGTTTCAGCTCCAAAACATACAAACTTTAATTATGCAATCTGCAACGCTTCGATTCACCAGTGGGATCTCACTCAGACTCACCTCGAAATAAAGTTTATTAGAGTGGGCGGACCACTCCATCACACCGTCTACCGCTATTGTCTGGCACCTGCAGGGTTCCCACACCTTTTTCATGAACCAATTCAAGCACTTTTCACGCACCAAATTTTCAGTTTTCCAGCACCTTTAATCAGCCGCGGAAAGTGGGTGTGGGTCCTCCCCCAGAATTTTTTTTTTTAAAGATGCAATTTCCTGCATTCTAATCAATTTTAGGGTCTCGAATGCAAACCTCATCTGACATCTCACTCCTTCAGATTTTTGATGTACCTGAACATTTTTTTTCAATTATTGTTTGTAGTTTGACTTGACACAAATTTTAAGCCTTTTCAAGCACTTCACCAAGTATTCAAGCATTTTCACAACCTTGAAAAATTCAAGCATTTTCAAGGAATTCAAGCACCAGTGGGAACCCTGCACCTGGATTATTGTTTTGTGGATGTGCACACCTCAACCTCCAAAGGTATTAGCAGGTTTACCACATTCGGTGGGTTAATTTAGCCAGGTCTATCACTTCACAATTTTCTTGGAATAACTTACTCCTCAGTTTGATAATTACGATTACAACAATGTCCATGAATCTGCATGGTGCAAATGGTAGAAACGTCAGCATTTTAATGTGTACAAGTCCAATATAGCTAGCAAGATTCACAAATGAAGCAAAGGGAAGGCAGTTCTAGAAAAGTTACTATCCAAATGTTACAATATGGGTTTTGTTCACAAGCTAGCTGCCCTACAGGCTCTTCCTGCTGGAGTTGGACCCCAACATGGAGTTGGACGTCCTCCCTCCTCAGACTAAAACACTTCCATGTGTGAGGCAGCAGGAGCAGGGTATTACAATACAAACCCTGTGCAGTCAACATGAGATTGTCTCAAAAAGTTCCTGATATATACACTCATCACTTCAGGACAAATGAATAGGGGATTAAATAAAGTTTCATCATCTTCATGGGTCACTGATGTTTTTTGGGGGGCTCAGACGTCAGGTGGCACAACTACAGCTAATGCCTATAAATAAATTAATTCGTTATCGATAATTAATGCACTGCAATGAATAGGCTTCTTAGATAATCCATGAAAAACAAACAAACAAAGAAATCATTTAAATCCACACAACAGTGGCATAAGCTGTGGTTGCACTACCCTGATGTGTGGTAATACCAAAACTTTATTAAGCCGCATATAATTGCAGCATAGTTGTCATGTAGAGTCAGTGCAGACTAAGCAGCGTCCGTGCATGCAACACTACAATGTGAAAATGTCTTAAAAGGCTTGTGCTGGTCTAAGCCCAATGTCATGATGCAAACAGGTCGCAATTCAGTCTTGCTTAACTCCTGCTGACATTGACCACGACAAACCAGCAAAATGAAGTACAACATTGAATAGAGAATTTTAAATCAAATCCGTGCATAATTAATGAAGCAAGCAAAATAAGTTCAGCTACATATTTTAACTCGATCAAAAGATGTAACTGTCCCACATGTCCATCTGCAGCATACAATGCCATCTCTACCCAACATGCTTGTTATCAAGTCAGCAACTAATGAAGGGCACACGTAGTCAAATAAGGAGCCTAGTATGACAGCTTAGTACCACCCTTCACTTTGCCCCTTTGCTGACAAATGCTAGCAAGGAGTGCATGATCATCAACCAAAGTTTGAATGACAGCTATGTAGATTAATGCGCTACACAAATCCTGTGGCTATTGCTAAGGTTCACAAGGTACAGTGCAACATATGGTGGTGTGAAACTAGGAGAGAAAGCTACAACAACAACCCAAACAACAGATCTAGCTCTAGTTCTACCTAGATGATGGGTCAGTGAGTTCTACCTATGACCTTTTGTCAATCCCAACTGCCTGTTAAATGGCCTACATTGGCAACACTTTCACCAGGACAATGGATGTGGTCATTCTCAACACCAACTTGCTATGGAACCAGACAGTCCACAGGGGGGCGCACTCCTACAGTCATATGACGGCGGAATAAAGAGATGCAATGCTAGCTACTGCCCATCTGTTCCACCTGACATACCGGTACAAGACATTTACCAATGACACACACAACAGACCAGCGTAGTGGAGATGTGACGGGGTGGCCTTATGACAGATGTCTGTTCAGGTTTACATTTCGTCACCGAGAAGTGTTAACCCACCAAGGCGATGGCAATGACATAGCTTTAGCAGGCTAATTTATGCTAACTAGCATCAAATAACCAATATGTTACATCTCAAACGCGCATACAACAGACTTCATCCAATATTGTCAACAACATGGGTGACAACTCGACCAGGTTTTAAATAATGTGACTAACATGAAAGTTAAATAAAGGGTGCAACAACATTTTCGACATCAAGTCTTTTCAACATGGCTGACATCGCCATGCCGATGCCGACAAGGGAGACTAGTGGCGTGTGTAGGCCCAAAAGATGTATTACTTACCGTTTGCTCTTTTAAGAGCATTTTCTGGCCTTTGGAAGTACGCCGGCATGGCTGCAGTTCGATCTCAAGAATGAACACACTGTTGAAACAGGTATTTGAAGGAGATTAATCAAAACCACAGGAGTCCATCCGCGCCACTGAACGACACGTTTCTTGACGCTCCCGAAACGGACGTAATGTTCCGCGCGCAACAATACCCCAATTCTTTGGCTTGACTTCCGGCCAATATTTCTTAGTAAGTAATTTAAAAGTCCCTTGCCAGACATATTTTCTAAATGTCATAGGCCACTGACATAAGCAGATTAAGAAATATACAAACATACTAGGCTATTCTAAACGTTGACGGTCCAAACGGTCGTGCTTTTACACTGGATGGGAGGGAATTTAGCCTACTTTTGGTATCCTAATTATAGGCTCCCTTTCCCACCTAATGCCTGTCCAGTGGTCATGACAAGTTTGAATGAAAAGTTTTTGGTTGTCCCCTTAACTCATTGTGTAGTGTTTTTGTGTATTAGTTATGTTTTTTGGTTTTGTTGTACCAGTGTTTCCTCTTTGTGTGTGTGTGTGTGTGTGTGTGTGTGTGTGTGTGTGTGTGTGTGTGTGTGTGTGTGTGTGTGTGTGTGTGTGTGTGTGTGTGTGTGTGTGTGTGTGTGTGTGTGTGAGAGAGAGAGAGAGCGTGTGTGTGTGTGTGTGTGTCATTTTGCCAAATTTGAACAGTGTTCAGCATTGGGTTTTTTGTTTCTAATTTCAGGGAGAATGTTTGCCATTGGTACCTCTTCACCGCATGCAGCTATAAACAATGCAAATTGAAGATCTTTCCTTTCCATTCCAGGTATTTGTTCATTTATATGTTGTGTATAATGTCTTTGTGTCTTCTTCTGTATTTATGTAGCCTACTTCACACCTTAATTTCCCTCGGGATCAATAAATTATACTCTTGTCTATTCTCTACTTTACTACTCTAAAAGTAGATGCCCACACTGAAACTTTAACAGAGACCGTTTATTTTTTGAAAGTTAAAGTGGGGATGTCTTTTGTCTTGAGCCGGACCTTAGAGATGCATGCATCTACAATTTATGTTCAACGTAGGCCATAGGCAGCCTAGGTGGAAGTACATAGGATGGCATCGCCAGCCTAGGTCATGGGCCTACCTTTGGGGGGGAAAGTCGTTGTCAATGGCTGGTGGAAAAATAATAATATATATACAGTTGAGGACGATATTATTAGCCCCCCTCCTGGAATTAGACATTTCTCTTGATTTCTCAGTAAGAATTACCATTATTCACCGTTTCTGTTATTCTGGAAACAAATACACTGATGGAGATAATGTTCAATGAGTTGAATTTGGATTTTTCTATTGTTACGATGAGTTTAAACAAAAAAGGGCAAAAATGACAAGGACAAAATGATTAGCCCCCTGATCATTAATAGTCAATATGGCGCCATTTATGAACCAAAACTGACAACAGGCTCTGATAAGTTGCTACCTAGGTTGGCTCGTGCCCCACTAGGGATTTCGGCCCATTTCTTCACTGCAAAGTGTTCTAGCTGGTCCAAATCGCATGGATAGTGAGCATAGACATTAACCACAGACTCTCAGTGGGATTGAGGACTGGACTATGAGCGGGTGATTCCAATATCATGGTTTTAGTGTCCTTGAAGAACCTCTGAACTAATCTAAATGTATGCTTTGGGTTACAATGTTGTTGGAAGACCCAGCAATCCAGATTCAGACCCAGACTCCCTGTATCTGAGGCTGAATAACAGACTAAACTTGATGCCCTTCCACTATGTGTAACTGTGGAAACTGCTTAGTCTCATTAGACCAAAGAAGCATTGGACACCTGCCTAGATGATTGTTATTGACCTGGCCTCACCTGGAGGTTTCCCCCCCCCCCCCCCCCGGGCCCCCCCCCCCCCCCCCCCCCCAGGAAAGACAGTTGTTAGGGCTTGTCATCATATTGGGCTTTGGGGCCATCATCACAGAAGAACCCCTTTACTAAAGGCAGTGCATATCAGAGTGTTATTGAGCTTTGCCTGTGAACATTTGAAAGTCAAAAATGAGTTTTGAACGTCTCTGCTTTCATCTGATGATATTCAATTGCACCTGCTTTGATGCATGAATTCTGCTTCTGTCAGGTGAAGAAAGGGATAGGCCTTGAATCGTTATAAGATGGTTTCCACAATTAAACATGGTGGTGGATGCATCATTCTGTGGCAGCCTCAGCCACAGGAAACCTTGTTTGGGTGTACGGCACCATAAAAACTGAAAATTATCATAGAATGTGGAAAGGGACCTTGCAAAAATATGCTCATAGAGGGAGTTAAGATCTTCACTGGATCTTTCAATAAGATAATAACCCAAAACTTGCATCCAAAATAGTTCAAATGTTCTTCAAGGATACTAAAACCATGGTCATGGAGTGGTTCAGACCTCAATCCTTCAGACAGTATTTGAACAGTGCTGAAAATGAATGCCCATCCTCAACATCCATGCAATTTGGACCAGCTTAACTATTTGCAATGAAAAAATGGCCCAAAATCCCTGGTAGGACATGTGCCACTAACAACTAATTAAAGTGCCCGGTGTCAATTTCGGTGAATAAATGGCACTGTATTGACTGTTTTTTACACTTTTTTGTTTAAACTCATTGTAAAATTGGAAAAGTCCAAATTTTACTTATTGGATACTATCTCCATTGTGTATTCGTTTCCAGAATAACATACATTTATTAATAATGATCATTCTCAATGATCAATGAAGAGATATGTCTAATTTCAGGAGGGGGGGTAATAATATCGTCCTCAACTGTATATTTAAAACATGTACAGCATTTATTCTGCCTCCTGTATCTGGAAGGATGTTGTACTTATTTGAAGGTCCTGTACCGCGGAATGGAGGGGGGAAATGTCACTCCATTACTGTACCCCAGGGGTGAGGAACATAGACATCATATATGATGTCTATGGTGAGGAACCTCTAACCCAGGGGTCCCCAACCTTTCTGGGTCTGAGGGCTACCAAGGGCTACCAGAGGGCTACTGAGGGCTCCCCGAGGGCTATTTTTTGTTCAAAATGATGTCTTGGCATCATTCTCAAATCACACTATTATTGAATGATAACTTGCTTATAGGTTATAAAGAATAAATAATCTCCTATTTAGATAAAGAAAAACATATATGTGACTAAAATCTGGTAGTTGTCACTGTTTATTAACATCCTTGGGGGGCACCTCAGAAGCTCCTGGAGGGCTACCTGGCACCCGCGGGCACAACGTTGGTGACACCTGCTCTAACCTATGGCGAGGTTCCGTTTACAGTCCTTGAGGCTGTCCTATCTGCAAACCCGATATAATTTTAATGTTATGCAGCTTCACATGAAATAGCCTGTGACATGTTTTGTAAAGGAATCTTAGAAATTACATTTACAATACAATTAAGTTATATTTCATGGGACGTAGAGAAGGTGGGGTCTGTTGTAAAGGTGGCCACCTTCGATGAAATGCAGGGGGAAATCTTGGTTTGTGTAGTACGACCCTTGGAGGTCTTTTAGGCCTACAGCCCTTGGATGAAATTAAAGTGGCCCTTCGAATGAAAAAGGTTCTCCACCCCTGCTCTACCCACAACACTGACTCTGCTGGAGTTTCTTTTTCATTGGTGTCTTATTTGGTGTCTTATTCAGTCATGGGTAAGCAGTTAGGGCGTCAGACTTGTCGCCCAAAGGTTATCGGCTCGACCCGACTCCCGACCCGCCAGGTTGGTGAAGGGAGTAATCATCCAGGGCTCTCCCCCATCCTCCTCCATGACTGAGGTACCCTGAGCATGGTACCGTCCCGCCGCACTGCTCCCTAGGGGCGCCATTGCTGCCCCCTTGTGCGGGTGAGGCATAAATGCAATTTTGTTGTGTGCAGGGTTCACTTCTGTGCTGTGGAGTGCTGTGTCACAATGACAACGGGAGTTGGAGTTTCTTTGCTGTGTCACAGCAGGAGGTCTAGGACCATTAGATTAGAAATAATTATCATCCCTTTTAAACTCTATTAACAACACATGGCCAAGAAGTCCCCTGCACCTTCCTATAGTAACACATGACGAGATGTGTCAATAAAATATTAAAAATAAGATTTCACTCCATCTGAAGGAGGTCAAAGAACATTATCCAACCATAGGAAAACACTTAAGTTAAGCATGTCTTAATAACTGAATACGGTTGACTCCCCAAAAATAGACCACAACGGGCAAAAATGGGCGATATCATTTTGTACTGAGCTTGAAGTGATCGCGAAGTTAAAACTCTTATTTTGAAAAAGCAAAAACTCGGCTGGCGGTGAGGTCACAGGTTACAAAATTCATTGTTATCGCTGGCTGCACGCTTCAGATTAGACGACTTCAAGTTGCGACTTTCTGCAGAATGGCAGCCCTCGTAGGAAAACTCATTGGAAGTTCGGTAAATATACATTTATGTTTTATGCGTACGAGATGGGTTGCATTTACAATCTCTTTTGTTATCTGATAATCGGTAACAGATTACGCAGTCGGCCAGACCTGTCAGAATGTACTTGCGGGCGCAAAGTGAGTGCAGAAACGCGCTAGGTAACTGGCAAGGAACGAGAGGTCAAGCAGAGAAGGTAGACTCGGACATGATATGGACTCGGCTACTACGACTACAACTGTTTTAAAATAGCTAGGTAGATTAAACCAGATTGTACGGCTCTGGATTAAACAAAATGGCAAATGTCCTAACGAAGGTGCGATGGAGTGCCATAGGTGATGTCTTTGTATTCCGACGTAGTAGCCAAATTAACTGTCTCGCGCCGTGTAGTTGCTGTTTAACTAGTGTCCAATCCGCGAAAATACAGTTAAAAACTTGTGCAACATATCACCTAGTTTCGGATAATGTTGGTAGCGCTACACTTTCCTTCTACATGCTTGTTTTTCACGCGGTAGCCAGGTGTGCGCGCGACAGCTTGACCCTCGGCATTTATTGGATGCCAGTAAAATCCCCATCAAAGCCAGAGTGATCAAAGTGATCCTCCACACTCTTGGTTTACAAAGAGAAATTATAGGGGGAAAATAAGAAAAGAAATATTAAAACTTTTTGTAGGCCTACAAATTTGCACTTTTTGCATTGCGATTGGAAAATTGGAAATAGACCAATACTAAATGAGACCCTTATGAAGTTATTTTGCAGGAAACCTTGAAATTGGTATGCCTAGTGGTTATTTTGTTGTTGTTGTTGTTGTTGTTGTTGTTGTTGTTGTTGTTGAAACTTATTTTTTATCCAGTAAGGTTGGCTTGAAGACAGGATGCAATTGAAACTGTGAATATATGCATCATTCAGTTTAAAATAAAGACAAAAATAATGAAGACCTAAATGGTTCCTAAAATTAATGCACTGTATAGGCCTATTGCTTCATTTTGATTAAAAGTAATATTTCATGTATTGTGTCATGACCAGGTAAGGCGTGTGGCCGTCATTGGAGTTCGAGCTGCAGCATCACAGAATGCTCTTCGCAAAGTTCCCTTCAATAACTTTTCAACAAGTAAGCCCTTACAGATGCCATTTGTTTTGCTCTGTAAACTCTATCAGATATTAGATCAGACGAGTTTGCCATACCCTACTCCAGAGGGGTATACTAAGAGGCTGGTTCAGGAGTAAACCAGGTTAAGTCAAGATGTAAATCATCATCATCATCATCATCATCATCATCATCATCATCATCATCATCATCATCATCATCATCTAATAGAAGAGCCTGGAGTCCTCATTTTCTTCAAGACTCAGGCTCTTCTATTAGATGATTTACCTCTTAAGTTAACCTGGTTTACTCCTGAACCAGCTTCTTAGTATGGGGCCCAGTATGCTAATCCATGTTTTATTTGCCCTGTCATCTTCTTCAAATTCAAAGCTTGCACAAGATGGGCTCCTGCGGTCACTCAGAGTGCTCCAGCTTTCAAAGGCACTGCCGTCCACCATGGAGAGTTCAAAGAGATCAGTCTGGATGACTACAAAGGAAAGTACCTGGTGCTCTTCTTCTACCCTCTCGACTTGTAAGTAGGCAGACTCGTCAAGCAAATATGTTATAAAATTGGTAAATGTTTTGGTTCAATTTAGGGGTGGGCATAGATTATTTTTTTTAATCTAGATTAATCTCACTGTAATTATGAAATTAATCTAGATTAATCTAGATTAATCTATATCAAAATGGCTCATTCAGAATAGGCACGCTAACGAAATAATGACCTAGGGGGTTTCTTAAGATGGTGCATTAGACCAGAGCTCATCTCTTTTTTCCAAAATGCATCTCATCATCAAAAAAATGGTTGATATTTGGTGATGAAAAAAAAAATCACTGCAATATTTGAAAAGTGTTTCGAATATGTTAGGAAGCATTTACAGTCATAATATACTGACATTTCAAAATGAACAGCGCTATAAATTGTAGAGGCAAATACAGATACATCTATCAAACATTTAGACATTTAAACAAAATGACCTCAACAATTCAGCATTTCTAATGGGCAGAGAGAGAGAGAGAGAGAGAGAGAGAGAGAGAGAGAGAGAGAGAGAGAGAGAGAGAGAGAGAGAGAGAGAGAGAGAGAGAGAGAGAGAGAGAGAGAGAGAGAGAGAGAGAGAGAGCGAGAGAGAGAGAATGAATCTGCCACTGACTGTTAAAATGGGCAGCGGCTCCTTTAGAGAGGGAGAAGCTGCGCAGCAGATCCAGCTAAGTCAGAGCCAGCCTACTATATTTCTAAAGCTAGTTCTAGACCATAAAGCACTGGCCCACATCGATTTGGCCTAAACCTGACAGTTGTTCTCTGCGTTAGAATGCCAGCGGAGTTAGCCTACAACTCCAAATGAATTCAGTTGGCAAAAAAAAAAGTCAAGCGCGACTACCGCGAGGTTGGCTATATCAAGCGCAACAACCGCGAGGTGTTAACGTCTGACATGAGTCGCAAATGCGCGAGCATAACAAAAACATTCAGTGAGAGTAAGCCTAGATATTGACAGTTTCAGTTTGACAATCTTCAAAATGTTTATCACACGGAATGTTTTGCAATTATGGCACAGGCAAGATTTCTGGAACAGGACTGTTGTTTGTGTTCCATGCAATGCGTGAGGAAATGTAGGCTATGTCGGGCTGGTACACAATAATGTCTGCTTCACCTCAAACAATAACGTCTCTCTAGTCTACCACTTATGAAAAAGCACTAAAACAACACCTACCACGGCAGAGAGATTAATGTTTACAGCATGCAAACACTGTTCATAGGTCTGCTCTGCTGAGCAACAGGTGGAGAGGCGAAGTGACTGAGGGCAGTCTGAAAGCGTCTGTCAATCGAACGCTATGGTGAAGCGCATCCCCAAACCCCAAATCCATATTTTGAGAATAGATTAACGTGCGATATTTTTCTATGTCGCGCGATAAGAGTCTCACATTATCGCAGCACGTTAACGCCGATAACGGCCCACCACTAGTTCAATTAATCCCAGACATTTGTAAGCAGCATCAACTTTTCTGGATGATCTGGACTACAATGTAGTGGGGGTAGAATGGGAGGGAAATGTTCATTGTGAGTGGGGGGGGCAGATATTAACCCCACTTCTGACACAACGCAGAGTCAGTTTGACTAAATATATTTTTTAGGTCCTAGATAGCAGTCCACCCCTCAAGAAACACTGGTCATCCTTTTAATATGTTCAGAAATTGGTGAATGTTTTGTTTCAGTTAATCACAGACATTTACGAGCAGCACCGACTTTTCTGGATGATCTGGACTAGTTGAGATCTCCTTTTGTTACAATGAAATAGGGAGTAGAATTGGAGAAACCAGGGAAATATGCATTGTGAACAGGGAAAAAACATACATTTACTAACTGACCCAACCCAGAGTCAGTTTGACTTAATAGTTTTCAATAGTCTTCTATAGCGGTCCATTCCAAGAAACACTGGTCATCCTTTTCGGTTTGATTAAATCCAAACTCCCAAATGCAGATGGAATTGAGAGCAAGGCATTATGTGTGGATGTGTCTTGGCTGAAAATGTCTCCCGATAAAAGTGTAGTTTCAGCGGAATAACTGCAACTTAAAATGTGTTGAATGGATAGATAAGTATGTTGTTTAAAGACAGAAGATGGCACTTGAGCTTGCTTTAATGTCACCTCCTCATCATGAACCGTTGATGGATTTATTTGTGAGAGAAACTTTTCTTGAACAGAGGGAAGAGTATGTGACATTACCACAGATATTTCTTTAGATATGTATTTTTGGGGGCTTCTTGTGCCTTTATACAGGATAGGACAGTGTGAGAGTGTGACAGGAAATGAGTGTGGAGAGAGAGAGTGGGGGGAAGGATTGGCAAAGAACTTTGGGCTGAAATCGAGCTTTGGCCGCCGGCGTAATGGTACGGCATCTTGGCTCATGGATAGGGATGCACCGATACTGGTATCGGTATCGGCACCTGACACTGCTCATTGTACTCGTACTTGTCAAGCACTTACCGATACCAAGAACGATATTGCTATAACACAAAACAATGCAAAATCTTGTCACGTTCTGTGGACTTGAAAGCAGCATGGAAAAAAGTGCCATCTCATACATTTACTAACATTTAAATCTACATGGAAATGGACAATACAAATATCACAGGTGGAAAAAAACAAGGCCATGCATTTATTTTCATTGTATTTTGGTGGTAAAAGGTATCGGTATCGGTACTCGGTATCGGCAAGTACACACATTAATGTACTCGTACTTGTATCGGTTTTCAAAAATGTGGTATCGGTGCATCCCTATTCATGGAGCTACCGTGCCCCCACTACCACAGAGTTTTAACCCAAAGTGGATTAGTTTGTAAGTCCAGTGTCTCTACCATTGAGTGGAGTGGCCGTCTCATGTTTTGTTATCTCCGTCTGCCTTCTTGTTCTTCTTCGCAGTACGTTTGTGTGCCCCACGGAGATTATCTCCTTCAGTGACAAGGCTAGTGAATTTCACGACATCAACTGTGAGGTGGTCGGCGTGTCTGTGGATTCCCATTTCACTCACTTGGCATGGACGAACACCCCAAGAAAGGTACGGTCAATAACCCGTCAGGAAAGGAACGGTCAATAACCCGTCAGCGGCAAAGAATTATGTTTAGATCCTGTGGTAATTGAGTGGTGCAATTGTTTGTGTGAAATGACAGAAATGGGGTGGGGGTGGCATTTTAGGTGTTTTTACTGAACTTTACTCAACATCCACCTAATAAAAACACACAAGAAGAACCCTCCGATGTTTCCAACTTAAAACTCAGAGGAAACATTATACACATTCAAGTTCATTATGTATCTCAAGTTCCTTGGTCAAACGGCTGCACCAGATCCTGTTCCTGAAATAATAGTAGCATATGAAAGCCCAACTGGGAAACTCCAAGTCACATTGTCATTGTGACACAGCACTCCACAGTACACAAGTGCAGTCTGTCCGCAACAAAATTTCATTTATACCTCACCTGTGCAAGGGGGCAACCCCCAATGGTGCCTGAAGGGGAGCAGTGCGGTGGGACGGTACCATGCTCAGGGTATGTGTGGAAAGTAGTAAGTACCGGTAAGAGTAATATTTAACTACAAGCCAACACTGGCTTGTTCAAATCCCTGGCTGAATTGCCCTTGACCAAGGCACCTTACCCACACATTGCTCCCGGGACTGTAACCAATACCCTGTACCTTAAATGAACTGCAAGTTGCTTTGGATAAAATCGTCAGCAAAGTGTAATGTAATGTTATGTGAACTGAATTGAATTTGTTGTTTTTTCTCTCGATCATGTAGAATGGAGGTCTGGGCAGTATCCACATCCCGCTCCTGTCAGACCTTAACAAGCGCATCTCTCAGGATTATGGCGTGCTCCTCGACGGTCCAGGAATCGCACTAAGGTAGGATTTGTATGATCCAACTCAATTAATCTCTAGGGAAAATGCTTGTATCCAGGGCCCTACATTAACTTTTTTTCATCAACAGCCAAAATGGCTGGTAGATGTTAATCTCACTAACCAAATACACACCGACTAATGGGTCAAAGTGGCTAGTAACTTGGTCTTTTCTACCAGCCAAACTAGAATTTCACCTCCATTTGGGCGGTTAGCTGGAGTTCATTTAGTGCCCTGCTTCTATCTCCACACATCATCCTGGGAGGGGTGGTGATGGTGGTGGCGGCAGTGCAGTGCACTAATACAGTGGTTCTTAACCTGGGGTGCGGGCACCCCCTGGGGGTGCGCCAGAGATTTCAGGGGGTGCACAGAATTTTGTTTGTGTTGAGGTTGTGACCAAAATTCTGCAAGCAAACATTATAATTAAGCCAAATCAAAACCAAATTAAAACATCTTTCGGTCCCCATGTAAAGGTATTGAGGTATTGATTAATGTCTCAAGCAAAAATTATTGTAATGAATCACTTATATCATTTTTAGTGCGTTACACATGTAGAAGTTCGGGTTGGGCGTGCACGGCTTGTTTTGGGCACAGGTAAGGCGGTGCGTTAAGAAAAAAAAGGTTAAGAACCACTGCATACACATGAGTCATATTCGGTATTGGAAACCAGATTTGAGTACGGCCCGGCGCCCTTTCCCAATCCTACCCCGTCTCTCTCTGTCTAAACACTTTCCTGTCATTCTCTACTATCCTAGAACAGAGGCCACTAGTGTCTGAATAAAAGTTATCTGAATTGTGTATATCAACAAACCAAATTGATTTGTGATCCTGGTTATTCGCCAAATGAATGTGATTCCACCTTGTTCTCCACACACCTGGTAGAGCATTGTATGGAATACTTTCGGAAGGCATGGATTCAAGCTGTGGCCAAACCCAGTCAGGAGAAGAGTGATAAAATCCTTGCCAACTATAATTCTCTTTCACTTCTCCACTACAATGCACTGTACCTGTTTAATGTTGTCACAGCTGTGAAAATCCCGCTCGGTGATCCAGGGGTCCGTTTCTCGATTCTTGTCGTTGCTAACCGTCTTAAGACCGTCTTACCGTTCCCTTGGATTTAGTGGTGAGCGTCGCTGTCGAGAGAGAGTTGAGTCGTTCTTACGAAGGACTTTGCTAACGACGATAGCAAAGATGCTTTCGAGAAACGGACCCCTGATTGGTCCGTTTGTTTCCAACTCTGCAAACTCTGCAGTTCCTCAGATCTATGTGTGGTGCTAAGCCAAGCTTTTATGAACATCTCATATCTTTTGAGAGCCAGTTTAAGCACTCACTCACGATTGTTACCAGAGTATGGTATGAGACCAGGCTGTCCACTTCCTGATGAATCATAATAATACATCAACATCAATGACAGACCACTCAGAAGTTCACTTAAAGGTGGGTTTGCAGGTTAACCATTTTCAGAAAATGTACCATTGACATCACGTTGGGGGTTCCGCAGGCTCATAGGAGTCTATGTTGAACCTTAGAATCCTGGGGGAGTTCCCCCAACGTGATGTCATACCTGCAACCCCACCTTTAACTTTATTAGGATGATTGTTTACCTTGTTTGTTTGTCTCTTCAGAGGTTTGTTCATCATCGATCCCCATGGAGTGGTCAGACACATGAGCGTAAATGACCTTCCGGTGGGCCGCTGCCCCGAGGAGACCCTGCGCCTGGTGAAGGCCTTCCAGTTTGTAGAGGCGCACGGAGAGGTGTGCCCCGCCAGCTGGACCCCGGAGTCACCCACAGTAAGTCCTGATCTCCCTCCACTCACTCCTCATGGGCGCACACACACACACACACACACACACACACACACACACACACACAAACACACACGCACGCACACTCAAGTTTTCAGAGGGAGAAGTCCGCACTTTCAACTTCAACATTCTTCTTCAGATTGTAATCTGGAGAATCTGATGAAGACTGTTGAAGTTGAAATGTAATCCAGCCATGAAATAATTGGGGAAAAAAACAACAAAAAGGATTTTAAGTGTGTGGACTCCTCACTCCAAAAAACTATCAAAACTGTCAGCCTGTCCTGCACCTTTTCCTGGGATGTGCACAATCTTCACCTTCCACAGACCCACACAAGAACAGGGGGTGTACTAAGAAGCTAGTTAAATTAACCTTGAGGTACATATAAATCATCTAATAAAAGCGCCTGCAGTCCTCATTTTCTTAAATGATGCCGGCAGGTATATTTATTAGCAGGCTTACGATTTGCTGTCGGTGAACTAAACCTGGTTTATCACATAACCATTTTCTTAGACCCTTCGGTCTAAAGCACTATTCCGACGGCGGGACTAATTTAAAGGACCAGTTCAGTCAATTTTTACATGCAGTTGTAATGCTCACACTACCTTGGGCTTGTCAGTACCTGAGATTTTTTTTTCTTCTTCTTCAGCCGTTTCCGAGATCCTGGTCATTGTAATGGGGCAGCGCTTTGTTTACATGTCAAATTTTTTTTTTATTTCTTCCCAAAAACATCCGCACATCAGCAGACAGCTAGCAAACAGCTGTAGGCTACCTTTTGGAAAGTATTTTGAATAGGCCTATGTTAATTTTTTTTTTTTTTTTAAACAAACGCTGCCCCCATTTGAATTGCTCATATCTCAGAAAGGGCTGAGCCAAAAAATGTGGCATCACCGGGTATTGACAAGTCAAGGGTAGCGTGAGCAATACAACAGCATAATGAAATTGACTGAACTGGTCCTTTAATGGGAGGACCTGGGGTAAAGTAATAATAACCGGGAAGGAAATGTAGTCCAGTCAGAACACGCCAGGTCAGTAAAGATAGCGGAGTATGTTGGGTAAACTTCACCCTCGAGTTTTACCTCCTGTAAAACAGTCCAAGGAAATTACCCTTGGTAATACTAATCCCGTCCGAATTCGACCCTATGTAAAAATGTCTGGTTAAGTGCACGAAACGCACAAATATATCCAATCTCTCCAGGCTTGCAAACATTATAGCCTTGCAGTAAACCGTTTTGTTTTAGGGAGTTGGTCCAAGCTGTGTTCGCTGTCAAAATCAGACAGCATGGTCAAACGCACTCTCCAAATGACACGCATGCAGACTCATTAACGGATTTTGATGGGTTAGTAAACCAACAGGCAGTTATTAGAATTGTTCCACGAGACGAAATACCTCCATGGATACGCAATAATGTGCTAAAAAGTCAATAATATATTGTGGAGTTGGCACGCGCATGACGACAAGTGCAGTCACAACGGTGCGTGATGAGTAACCAAACTATTTTCTGTTCGTTTACTGAGATATTTCATTTAAGTCTGAATCGGACGTTTTTATTAACGACGTCCTGAGATAAAAATCACATTTCCCCATGTCCATACATAAAACTAGTCCCGTCGGAATAGGGCTTAATACTCGTTAGTTAGGCTGTCACTTGAAGCCATACCAAAGATTTTCAATTAGGTTCCTCCCTCCCGAAACCCCATACAGATACAGTGGAACCATTCACTGGTAATCAATCCTGCAACTGTTTATCATGTTTTCGTCAAAACCTCAGCTTCAATTTGCAAACAGCTAAAAATATTATTTTTTCCCCCCTAGATCAAGCCAACGCCTGAAGGCTCAAAGGAATACTTTGAGACGGTGAACTAATCCAGTCCTGTTTGTAGAAGTGCACTGATCTCTCCAAAGATGCTGATCAAGACGTCATGTGAACTCTGGTCTGATCCTTAAAATATGTCGCTTCAATGCTTTTGATTTACATCGACTCTTACAACAAAGCCTATTGCAGGATGTTAGCTGTACGTTTGTTTTTCCATGGTAAAAATGTGTGCTGTCTGATTAGTTTTTAAGCAAAGTATGTAAATTAAGAGTAATAATTAATAAAATGGAAAATTCACAATGTCTGTCCATCCATTTCTTCAAATGCATTGCTGATGCTGATGTAATTTGACCTTTCACCATATAAGGATGCTTCGTTTTAGACCCCCTTTGAAGTCAACATCATGTTAGTCTTTGAAACCACAAGTCAAATGACATGGCTGAATATAAAAGACATTCTTCTTCGATCAATGCTTGGATGTGGGGCATTGCTAATGACATGAGTGTGATCGCTAATGAACTTTGGCCTTGAGGTAGGACGGCATACTGTACATCTCAGAAGTCACAGGCATCCTGCAGGATCTTGTCTCATCCATAAAAAAACTGAACATACAGTAGGCAATACTCTGGCAATTACTGTTAGCCATCGTACCAATTGCATCATATAGACATGCAGTATATACACTGTATTACCAAGAGTATTTGATACCTTGCCTTGACTCGCATACTGCCATCCCATTCCTAACCCAGAGGGTTCAGTACATTATTGGTCCAGCTTTTGCAGCTATTACAGCTTCAACTCATCTGGTAAGGCTGTCCACAAGGTCGAGGAGTGTGTTTATAGGAGTTTTTGACCATTCTTCCAAAATCGCATTGGTGAGGTCACACTGATGTTGGTTGAGAAGGCCCGGCTCCAAGTCTCTGCTTCATTCCAAAGCTGTTCTGTTGGGTTCAGGTTAGGACTTTGTGCAGGCCAGTCAAGTTCATCCATACGATACTCTTCATGGACTTTGCTTTGTGCCCTGGTGCACAGTCATGTTGGAACAGGAAGGGGCACACTCAAAACTAGCTCCAGGATACCGAAACATTTGGACAATTACAGTACATGCTCATAACGTTGAGAGCATGGAATTGTCCAAATGTTTTGGTATCCTGGAGCTATACTGTATGAGTTCAAACAAGGTTACAGTGTTACCATTTAGTGAACAGGCTGATTAACATGGCTCAAGAGATTGAAGTTGGCCAACAATTGTTCCTAGAAAGTATTATGCAAGTTATAGATGCCTTGGTTCAAGACCCACACTTATACTCAGTTGGTGCCTTACTATGCTGTACATGACAGCTTTTCTGTGTGTGAAATAAAGCATTGAGATGTAAAGAGCTTTAAGTGCTCTGTAGAGCAGTGGTTCTCAACTGGAATAGTCTTGAGACCCACAATTTCCCGTGGTCAATACGTTGTGACCCAAACTGTGTGTCGCACCGTCAGATTCTTCCAATAATAATAAAAAATATTACCATGCATTTCATAATATGCATTATTATTAGCATTGTATTATGAAGTAGTGGAGAGGAAAAGGCCTATTAACCATGTTTCTCTCTGTCTTCGACATCATAGTCATTTTTAGTGCATTGCATCACAGCTCCGCGACCCACCCAGGAACCCTCCGCGACCCACTTTTGGGTCCCGACCCACCAGTTGAGAATCACTGCTGTAGAGAGTTAAGAAAACACATTGCAATTATGAATGCAGTCTTTATATATACACCATTTGTCATATGTTGAGTTAGCCTGGGAACTCCCATGCTGCCTTGATCCTTTGCTCTGACCTGAAGGACTGATGTCACTCACTTCTCATATACTGTATGCTGTGAGTGCGTTTTAAAATGCGACCTTGCCTCCTCCACTTGCGCTTGTCTCCTTGTCCCGCCTCCTGGCCCCTCCTCTGTGGAGAAAACGATAAAGTTTCCCAGCTGTTAGCCTAGCTACAACAACTGTTGAGGGACTGATTTTCAATTGCAAATGAGAGACTCTACAATTGAGCTTTTGCAAGATATTGAAATATAATGCTGTTGTCAGTGATGTCATCATGACGAGAAGCAAGTGGAGGAGGCAAGGTCGCATATTGCAACGCACTCTGTCTCAGCTGATGCACTTCGGGCACTATATGTGCGTTCCAACATGCAGACTCCTGTCCTCCTATGCTCACTTGCCTACTTGTGACCTCGTGATGACGTCACCGACAGCAGAATTTCATTTCAATATCTCACAAAAGCTCTACTGTCATTTTCTCATTTCCAAACGGGATAGTGAATGAAGAATAGTCCTCTAAAACTTGTTGTGGCTAGGGCTACAGCGGGGAAACTTTATTTTCTCCACAGAGGCGGGGCATCAGGGAAATGCGAGGCCACAAGCACAGACGGAGGACTGGAGTCTGCATATTGGAATCCACCTTGTTTCAGTACGTAACTAATACGCCATATGCATATCTGAGACACAGTAGTCTGGTGATAAGTTAATATTAAACAGAACTGCAGAACTTAAAATGTGATGCATCAAATAATGTCTAAATAGGTCATAATTAAAACATGAAGTGCATTAAATTATTGAATGGAGGCCATTTCGTGTGTGACTTCTGGGGTGCATTCCAATATGCAACCTTGCGTCCTCCACCTGTGCTTGTCGCCTCGCCCCGCCTCCTGGCCCCTACTTCGTGGAGAAAACAATTAAACTTCCCAGCTGTCAGCTTAGCCAAAACAATTTTTGGGGGACTATTCTTCATTCACCATCCCTATTTCAAATGGTTAAATGACATTACAATTGAGCTTTTGCGAGATATTGAAATATAATGCTGTTGTCAGTGATGTCATCATGACACATTACTTCCTGGTACAAGGCCACAAGCACAAGTGGAGGACGCAAGGTCACATATTGGAATGCACGCCTGGTGATGGCAAAGGGCACTTCTCTGGAAGCCATACCAAAGGGGGGAAAAACATGACAAGGCAAGATAGGTTATGTAAGATAGGCCTTGTTAGGGCAGTTGTCCATGCTGGAATTCACTTGCATCATTTTTACGTAATCAGATGACACATTTTGTTTCACAGTTTTTGTAATAACTACTTGAAAGGGATTTGTGAGAAAAATGCTCCTCATGTTTTGAATAGAAGGTGCCAGCCACGTTGCAGCTCCACTCAGCATGGGTAGGGTCTGACCCACTGGTGAAAAATCTGCTCTTGGGATCCAGGCAAACTTGTTTGACCAGCAGGTGGCAGTGGTGATGCTACTGCCAGACAGTGCAGCCAAAGGCTTTGACGGCGGGTCACAGAGACACCTTGAGGACAATTTTTAAAAAATGTTATAATAGTAGGCCAGTGGTCTCCAAATGGAGGCTCGAGGGCCAGATCCGGCCCAGGCACGGCAAACATTTGGCCCATCATGAGGTAGGAACAAATGAAGACATATGTGCATGCTATCTCTGGCCATTTGTTTGGCCCTCAGTCTTGTTTTGCGCTACATAATTTGGCCCTTGGGGGTAAATAATTGGAGACCACAGTAGTAGGCTATCGATAGTTATGTAGTATGAAATCTAAAAATACATGTTTTTTCCTCTCGAAAATAATTCTCTACAAACCCTTGAACCTTCACATTACTTCAACTGGCCTTAAAATAGAATTAAGGTGCGAAATGTTTTTTTAAAAGTAGAGTTCTTCCTACAGTACATGTAGATACTAGATTAAAAAAGAAAACCTAGGCCAACTGACGCTGGTTTTCCAACAAAACTGCAGCCCACTGGAATGAAAACAGATATAGTCTTTCACAGCCCAGGAGAGCTGCTAGTAGCCCAGAACTGCTGTTATGTCGCAAGATGCAGCAGTTATGAAATTTGGTGACTTGTCCACAGTGGTGATGCTACTTGAACAGTGCTAGAACAAGCCTTCTACAACAGGCTACACATATTTTTATGTATTTTCTTTAAAGATAAAATGTATTAGTGGTAAGGTCACACCTGAAAATCAATCCAATGTGGTGCTCTCCCAGATGTATGCGTGGGGAAAGGTGAAACCACATCTACCTAGTGTCATATTACTACTGTGCATGAATGTCCTATTGAACATACACCATGACAAATAAAACATTGCTAATTTTAGAACAAGATTCAGGACTGTAATGGTGGTGTTAAAAAAAGGAAAGAAAAAAACCCCCATTATTTTTATATACATAGATAATACGTTTATTTTCCATCTTTTTACAAGTTTACATCAGGTCTTTAAAACGTCCTGCCAATCAAAGATGCCAGATCAATTCAGAAATAAAACAGAATCAGGACTAGCCACTTATGAAGGTTTTTTTTTTTTATACCTACTGTATTTACAAGAAATACATCTTTTAAGCACAATGTAGCACTGCTGGGAACAATATGTAAATGGTTTTACACTGACTTGAACTTGTGCCGTTATGTGTTAAGAAACAGCATGACGGGGAAATCGGTCATGACAGTTATGCCAATAATCAGGACACTGTTACTTATGACAGCTCACAGAATTCAGCTGTCTGAAACAGAGAGCCTTTAAAAGCCGTTTTTAAAAAACAAACAAACAAATAAACAGAACAAACATACATACAAAGACTCCCCTTTCCCCGTGGTAATGTCTACATCTGTGTGCAGGCCGAGTTGGATAAAGACTGCGCACGGCATGGACGACGCGACGCCATGACGTGTTCCCAAAAAAAGAGATTCCGAAGTACCTTTTGCCAAGGAGTTAAAATGTCATGCAAGTTTTCCAGGCAAGATGTAACGAAGCCGACCTCCCTTCTGGTTTTCTCCACAACCCCCACCCCCTCCAAAAAAAGACTAAATCTATTAAGAGCAATAATAATAAAGTATAAAAAAACTCTCCTCTCTGTAGCACATCTGTACATCAAAATAGTCTCGAGAATTTAATTTCAACATACATAATGACGGTTTTGTTTTGTTTACACATATCCCATCCATATATATTATCTTTGAGCAGATGAGAACGTGTAGAAACGAGACTGGTAAGCAACTTCTGCCACAAAACCCTTTTCCAGTCTTCCTTTATTCTCACAAAAAGAAGCCAAAAAAAGGTATTTTAGCGCGACAGCTGACGGGTAAACGGAATTGGGTTAAAAGTAACAAAATTTGAAACTGGGATGGACAACATCAAATGTCACCAGAATGATGAATTATTTCTATCTAATCTAATGAATGGAACCAGGTGACAGGTGTTGGGGATGATGCTGCGTGTGTCTTAGCAGAAACCAAACACTAAACCCCAACTCTCCAATAGTCTCATAAAATAGAATAAAGGCTTTCATTATACTTTGGCCTCTTCACTGAAGAGAGCTACATTATTCCATCAATAAAACTATGTTCACAGTTGGTGGGTGAGGCGTCTGCCAGAAAGAGAAAAGGAAGAAGCGTATTTAAGGTATTTATAAATGAACCATTGGAACTTCGAAGATATATTACAGAAAACGTGTGATTGGAAGTACGTAGCTGATTAGAAAAAGAAATGCTGCTGCTGCTGCTCTATTCTCTGTGCACGGTGTTGTGTCATCTAACAGAAAATCATCCAGAAAAATGAATTTTTAAGTTCTATACAAGGTAATAAGATACCACAACCACTTCTTTGAAAACAAGCGTTGTCTTCCTCAGGGCATCAAAGGGCATCCTGGGGGTCTTTCATGTGTCCAAATATCGCTGCACCCTGAACGGTGTCAGTCGATCTTGACATTTGTATATATCTTCCTCACGAAGGCACTTGTTCCCATGTATCCCACGGCCCCTGAAAGACAAGCCATTTAAAAGAAATATAAGTATCGGACGACATATGAATGCCAGTGAGTGCACAATATCAGGATCAATATGCAAACTTATGACCTTTCAAAAGTGCCAATTTAAATTTCACAAATCATTCCTTTAATACTAGCTTTACTACCAGATCAGCTAAATGGATTCAAAACCAGCAAGTCTCAACGGTCACACACTAATAGATTTTACAAAATGCATCTTCAAAAAAGAAATAAAGACACAGGACTGATTTTTTTTAAACCAGGTATGTGCACAAAGGTACTCGTTTAACAAAGAAAAAAACGTGCACATCTGTGAAAAATAAATGGCTGCAGGACTAGCAAAGTCACATGAAAATTGAAAATAAAGTCAGCGACACTGAGCTCCAGTTTCTCTTATTTTGACATTTTGGGCAGCATGCCAGTTTTCACAAAGGTACTCACCACACATGATTCCTAGTGCAGTGCTGAACACAGCCATGTAGCCGAAGTAGAACGACGTCTGAAACAGGCCATACATCCTATCGACACAACACAAGTTGTTGGGGATTTGTATTAGAAAAGGACACACTCGTCAAATAAATTTAAAGGTAACAAACAGTGGCTTTCAGCAGCTACTGTAATGAATAAAAGCAGTTCATTGCCATTGCAACGCATGACCACTTACTTTGTTTTGAAGAAGTAGTAGTAAAATGAGTACATGTACACATACACCGCCGTCGAAGCAGCAGAGAGGAAACTTGTCCATTGCCTGCAAGTGAGAAATCGCACACTCAATAAACACGTACAACGCTGTTTGGATATTCTACAAAACTTGGTGGCCGTTGGGCCTACTTCAGGCGACTCTTGCATAGAGACAAGGAGTAGTATATATTTTTACAATGTAAAAACCCTTCATTTTAAACTGGGGTACATGTCTAAAAATGGCAACCGGTTTCAACCACACCAGGTCTTCATCAGGGCATGACCACTGGTTTGAAGAATGGACTTTGTATTTTAACCTCAAGAGCACCAGCATATTGGAGTATACTTTTCAACAAAGAGGAGCGCTCAGCATCTCTCCCTCATAACTGTTTGAATATTGACATACTTAGGTACAGATAGAGAGCAGCACGTAATTTAAAGGGACACTGTGTAAGATTTTTAGTTGTTTATTTCCAGAATTCACTAATGTTACCTTTTTCATGAATACTTACCACCACCATCAAATTCTAAGTAGTCATTATGACTGGAAAAAATGTCACTTTTCATACATGAAAAGGGGGATCTTCTCCATGGTCCGCCATTTAGAATTTCCAAAAATAGCAATTTTTAGCTGCAAAAATGACTGTACTTGGACCATACTAGAAAATATTTGTTTATTACTTAGTAAACTTTCATGTAAAGATCAAAGTTGGCAATAGGCAGCCCAGTTTCAATGAGCAGCATAGTTGCAGTACCTTTTTTGACCATTTCCCGCACAGTGTCCCTTTAAACGCTATTCTATAACATTTCTAATGATAAATGAATGCTGACTAAATTGGCATAATTTAACCGGAGAAACAGAAATAAGAGATATCAGAAGGGCATTCCGTTATGTAAAAAAGTGAGTTACCATCTGTAATCTTCGGCATTGAGCAGGAAGTATGTGCAGACGATGGTGACACACACGGTGACGATGCAGAGGATGACCAGCACCAGCATCATGAAGCCATACACGTAGTAGATCTTATAGGCCCAGAAGGACGTGAAGATGAAGTACCTAAACACAATACATTTGGACAAGGGGAGATATTGATTAATAATAAATACTATGGAGCAGAGACTTCCATTAAAACAAGGTGCAAACCTTATAAGAATCTTATTGGCTTGAAGTTACAATGTTTTGTTTTAGAGTTCCCTTCATTTCATTTCATTTTTTTTAGCAATACATCACCATAAAACGTCATAACCTTGTTGACAATAACATATTGTTGATATAATAGAAGACATATTGCTGTAACAACTTGCCATTAAACTGAACGCAATATGTATGCGCAAACATTTCATACATTTGTATACTTGGTAGTTGGTAAAATTGAAGAGTGACCACTTACATCTCAATGAAAATGGAGCCAAAGGGGAGAATGCCTCCAAGACACACAATTACCGCTGGTTCCATGAACCTGTTGAAAACGAGGAATGTTTTAACACAGTAAGACATGGCCCCTGCTATAAATTAGCTGCTACAAGAATGGCAGTAGCCAAGTCGTAATGTAATGAAGGCCCTCTGCACCGGCATAGTGGAGTAGTACTATAGTAGTTTTTTCAGTGACTATTACAGCGTTCCACTGATGGAATAGCATGCATTAAGGGGATACAATGGTTGAACAGGACAACAGTCTCACATGTTTTTTTTTTTTTCACATCTTAAAAAAGTCATGCAAGTTACCATTTCTTTTCTGGGATCGGCCGTGGCACTGCGTTCACTCGGCAGGGGAAGTTGGGCTGGCCAGACAGATTTCTTCCCAAAATGGTTCCAACCAGATTCAGGGGGAGAATGACGAAGAAGCAAATGCAACACACCGCAACCTGTAAACATAGAAGGAAACAAAACCAGTGAGATTGCAGTGAGAATTAACTACTTTGAATCATGACATATGAATTAAACATTCAGATATATTCATAGAAGGACTTGACGCCGAGCGGAAGCAGAGACTGTGATTGGTAATGGACTACAATATGGTAGTAGGCCATGTAATTGATTGATTGTTTACATTTATTGCCATTTCAGCAGCTATGGCTATATCATGGCCAATACAGATAGAGAGAAAAACATTACATCACATTTTTAAAAAAGGGAAACACAACTGTATAAATTAAGAGACTAAATACGCTTCTTAACATCAATACATTCCAAAAAATTCAAAACCTTTAAAGGTGGGACCTTATTAAAAATATCAAAAACAGTATCTTTCTTGAAAAACTGCTGCCTTTTCATTCTCAGTGCAGAGCAAGTTAAAATATGCTTAATAGAAAGAGGGCTACAACAAAAATCACAAAGAGGGGGCACATCACCAGTCAACAAAAAACTGTGTGTCGACCTACAATGACCAATTCGACATCTTGTATAAACAACTTGGTCACGCCTACACGAAAATGACTGGATAACGGTTTGCTTAACAGTGGTACATATTTCATGCAACTTATTAGTAGGCCATGTAATATTACATTATGAAATTGTACATGTATAGAGAAGTTGTTGAAGCCAAACACAGACTCACCATTGTGCCAAACGGGATGGCTCGCGAGGCATGGTAGTAGATGGCAATGAAGTTGATGAAGAATGCGACACCGCACACCATGCCAGGGATCAGTAGCGCTCCGATGAACATCTGCTTGATCCATCTCCTCCCTAGGACAAAGGACATGAGCAACTGATTTAGTAGCGGACATTACAACATTCTCTGATGAAGAGTTGACGTTTTGAGAGTTTGAGAGAAAATGTGCATCTGTAATACAGGGTTTTCCCTGGTACTTTGTTGTTGGTAACGGCTTCAATTATTAAAGGAGAATTCCTGCCAATTCAAATATTTTTAGTACCTGACGGCACAGCCTCTTCATTGTTCAGCCCTTTCTAAGATCCTGGACATTCTAATGGGGGCATGTGTTTGTTGAAATTTTTTATAAAGCGTCTAAAAACACTTACTCACACTTTTGATGTCACATTTCGACACAGTAATAACTTTTGGGATGGTATTTGGAGTATGTTTGTCAACACACAAAAAAATGGATCCATCTTGACAAACAATTGTTCTGCGGAAAACATGGTAGTACATATGTTGACATGATTCTCCGTACCTCCTTGTTTGGCGTACAGACTTCCTCCAAAGTAGCCATTGACGGGTGATGTGGCGGCATACACAAAGATGGCCGTGCTCAGCATGGATCCTCTCCTGCAGACGCAGAGAAGGAAATTATTAATTCAAGCGTAGAGAAAAGATCAACACTATAACAACTTCTTTGCAGCTCCTTGCACTTTCTAAACCAACAATAACTCGGATCGCTTTGTTCAAATAATAAAAAAAATGCTTAACAAAACAGAAGGGCTCAGAGATTTGGAGAAAAGGCTATGCAAGTCTTGTGATGTGATGTTATGTGCGTCCTGTCTGAAACGAGTGTTGCTCAGGGATGCAAAATGAATTTCAGTGAAAACTGACAATTAAGTCTAATCGTATCGTATCGTAAAAATCGTTTAATACAATGTGGAAAGAAAACTGGTTGAAGCACATTTAAAAGAGACCATCCCAAATAACATTAGTGGCTGGTTTATATACACAAAATCTCTTCCCGTCTCTGCTGATCGTCCCTGAGCTCTCTAAGCCCCTTTGTGTCAAATATGCCTTTTCAAAACATTAATAAATGACAGTCCAACAGGGCACCATCTTCCAGGTTCTGCCACCACTTGATTGATTTTGTACAAGACCAATAATCATGAGTGACACCATCTTGATGTGCGATCGATTCATTGTCAAGCGCTACCGCACAGTGAGTATTCATTTCCTTTGATGGCCGATTGGGAGATGAAAAGCCTGTCGTCCTGCAGTCTGGCTCTCTTTACACAGTCACACAACCAGGGCTGAACTGACCATCTGGCATAGCGGGTCATTCCCAGTGGGCCCTGCAGCCTCGTAGGCCCCTATTTTCAGATTTATTTATTTTTTCTTTTCTCATTTCTGAAAATAGGGGCCCATAAGGGTGCAGGGCCTACCGCTGCGTCAATTCTGCACTGCTAATTATGAGGGGCCCCTTTGAGCCAAAAGTGCCCGGGTCCTATTTCTCCCCCAGTCCAGCCCTGCACACAACCAAGCCTTTGGAGGAAGAACTAGGCTAATGTATGCAGTCACAGTATGGAAGCTAGAGTGTGAAAACAATATCAATATTTCAGTCGCTAGATGATAATCCTTCAGACGCTGTGAATGCCAACTAAGACAGAGATGCCTCTGTACCAGACGAAACCTCTTCTGTTCATGGCCACAGAAATGCAGCACATTACATTACATTTGCACTTAGCTGACTAAAGCCACTTACAGTTATTTAGGTACAGGGTATTGGTTACAGACCCTGGAGCAATGTGGGATTACAGTAGGTGCCTTACTCAAGGGCACTTCAGCCATGGATGAAGATGCTGGTAAGGATGAGATTTGAACCGGCAACCCTCTGATTTAAAAGGCCAGCGCTCTAACCACTGAGCCATGGCTGCCCCGTATGCAGGTGAAAAGAGAAGTCCGCAACACTGCTTGTCTATTGTGTATTTAATCGAGCAACGTTTCGACCTTCAGGTCTTCATCAGGCAAAGTGTGAACATGGCAATGAGTGGGTCATTTTAAAAAGTTCTACAGTCAGCTGATCAGCCAAAGTCCACAGCTGATAGGCTGACAATCAGCTGTGCTAGTAGTCCAACAGCAAATGGGTCAGCATATAAAGTCACAGCTGACTCTTCCACAGAAGTTAAACGCCACGTAGTTCAAAGATGTAACAGGTTACACTCAGAAAAATAAAGTGATCATGATATTTGAAAAAGAAAAAGAAAATAAACAACAAAAAAGGATGGAGAAGCACAAGACTTTATCTTATTTACATAGTTCAGTGGAACAATTTTTTGCCCCGTATGCAGCACATGATGGCACCAACCAGCAAGCCTTGGCTGGTGATCTGGTATACAGCACATTTTCCCGGTGGGCCGACAGTCTTCAGGGACCAATGCTTTTGTCTTTTGCTCACTCGTTTGTTTGTTTTTCCCCTTCAAGAGCTGACCTCAATTTACTAGATGGTGCGGGTTATTAGTCTTTCTTTAATAGACAATATGCAGTAAGCTCAGAAAAGGAGGGGTTGTTTTTCAGTCCCACTCCAGCCCTGCCAACCAGCAAAACTTTGCGATGCCAGTTATTAATATTGAAGCTGTTGTGAAGAAAATTACAGCAATAAAACAGTATTGCTCACTGACTAAATCAAGAAGAAAACCAACCTGGACAAGTTTGACGAGCTTCTTACCAACTCCCATTTCACCCATCACCCTCATTATAAGCAACGACTGAGAATTCATGACGCCAAATAATACAAAGGACAGTCCAACCATCAAGGAGATATAAGTAACTAAAACATCACAAAGGACTTGAGGAATGAAGATGCTGAAATGCATGTCTTGGACAGACAGGAGTTCAGTTCGTTTTTTTAAAGTACAAATTATTTATTTGAGAGTGTGTTTATTTTCTGTAATTCAGTTGTCCTTTTTCCACACCCAAGACTTCACGACTCACAGTTGAGCAAGTCCACCCTTTTATCTCATAGTAAAAATCATTATCCCAAAGTTAAAAAAATATATATCCTCGTCCCTTGACAGAGCTGCCAGTATCCATGTCTAAAAGTTCCTATAACAGTAATCTTGGAGGATCTTACAACGTTATTTCCTTCTACATCAGGAGTGGATAAGCTTTTTCATTCGAAGGGCCACTTCAAATTCCTCCAAAGGCCGTAGAAGTCCTCTGAGGGCCGTACTGCACTTTAGGCCTATATTGAAGGCAGCCACCTTTAGAACAGGAAAGTTTCTTCTTTGTGTCCCCGGAAAATATAACTTAATTTTATTGAAATGTAATCTCTAAGATTTCTTAACACAACATGTCATATTTCATGTGAAGCTGCACAACATTAAAATTATATCGGGGGCCAGATAAGATGGCCTCAAAAGCCATAAATGGCCCTTGAGATATATGTTCCCCACCCCTGTATTAACTGGAAGGACAACTTAAGTGTGAGCAAATAAAAAAGTACAGAACTTGGAGAGCTGTCTTTTTCTCTTCATTATGCAATGTAAAAGATGCTCACTCAGTGTACAGGTCTCCAATCATGGCCACCACGATGACGATGAGTGAGACGGAGAAGATCTGGCAGCCTGAGCCGATGAGCGAGGAGAACATCATGGGGTGACTGGAGGGCCGAAACACGTCGCCATGGACCTGTTTCCAGCCGTACTCGTCCCCGAGATCCCGGTCCTGCAACAGCAAGTTAAGATAGGACGAGTGGAGATAAGATTTTTGTCCAGTTTGGCATTACAGACAGCAAATACTAACTCCATTTAGGAATCTTATCTTGGGATTCCTAACTCAAGATAAGAGAGGATTACCAAAGTAAGCGATCTAAACATCTACAATTAACTGTTGGTATACTAATCAGAAGCTGGTTCAGTAGTAAACCAGGTTAAGTTAACCTTGTGGTAGAGGTAAATAATGTAATATAAGAGCCTGCAGTCCTCGTTTTCTTAACTAAATGATGCCTGCAGTATATGTATTAGCAGGTTTACACTTCACTTCCTGTTTGTGGTTTACCACTTCACGGTTGTGTTCCTTGAAAGCATAGTTGTTAGTCAGTTAGCAACTTGCGTAGTTGACAATGGGAAATTGCATTGCAAGCAACAAAGTAGCTAACGTAGTTATCAACTATAGTTTTGAGAAAAGCACCCCAGCCTAGTTAGCGCTTAAGTGATAACTATAGTGGGAAACTGTTGAATAGATGCTGTAAAGTAGATGCAGAGCAGGGAATATGCCAGGACAGTGTTTCTCAACAGGGGTGCCGCGGGCCCTCCTCAGGGGTGACGCGGGCCCCCCTCAGGGGTGCCGCAGAAATGTGGCTGATAGATAAATTATGTAATATAATACGTATTTGTCTAAATTGATAAGTTTATGCTAGTCAGTGGAATCTTTCATCTACCATTTATGCACAATAAAGTAAATATTGGTCACACCAGTCAGCTGCAACTTCAAACGTAGGTCTCCACATGTGTTACTTTTCTAAGCTTGTGTGGTATCGGATGCGATGCCATATTACGGCTTGTTGGTTTGGGCTGCCTTGAAATTTTTCAGGAATTGAAAGGGTGCCTTGCCTACAAAAAGGTTGAGAAACACTGTGCCAGGAAAACAATTCCTTTTGACATTTTAAGTTTTATATTATTTAAAGTAAACCTACATTCTCCAAATCTAACCGTAGCCTGAGAAATAAATGCACATAATTTATCAGTCCTAACATTAAGTATAGTTGCATTAAGTTAGATCGCTTCTAAAGCTATTTTTGGACTTGAATGTCCTCCACTGAACAGGACAGTGAAGCTAGAAAGAGACAGTACTGGGTGGGGTTGCCAAATGACATTGGGTGGACGCAAGCAAGCAAGCTAGCAAGGGCCTTTGGGAATTCTGGCCAGCTGCACTTTTACACCCACACGACTGAAATGTGCCAAGCTGGCTCACCATCATCATGGGCGTAGTTTGCTAAAATGTGTAATGCCATTACGTCAAGGAAACGGCAAAATAGAAATGTTAAAAGTACTGATATTTTAAATGTTTTGATTAAAATACACGCTAGTATGAAATTAATATGAATCATATTATATTTTTGTAATACATTAATATTCCTACACAAGCAGGTAATTGGAGTGCTTCTGGGTCTTCACCTTTTTTCCTTGGTGCTCATCAGTGTAGGGGCTCTCAAACTTGGTCCAGGAAGACAGATGCTGAGGCACTCAAGGTTGCAATTTTTTTTACTTTTTTATTTGGCTACAATGCCTATGCGTTTCGGCCCTTATGGCCTTCTTCAGCAGCCAAATAAAAAAGCAAAAAAATTGCAACCTTGAGTGCCTCAGCATCTGTCTTCCTGGACCACATTAATATTCCTATTTATAGTTTTGCACCCCCTGATGTCAAACTCTGCCTATGCTCACTATGAGAGAGAGACAGGGGAGCATCGGGAAATGACCTCGGGCCGGACTCGAACCCGGCTGTCACCGGTGTAGCCAGAGATTCTTTAAGTATATAGAGATATGCCAATGTAATAGGTTTCTATGGGCACCTAACATGACCAGGTTCCGGTCTGCCTAAAGGGGCGTGTCATAATGCTCCTACAATGAATAGAACAGTCCTTAGGTCTGCCTAAAGGGGGATTTCTCTCCCCCTCCCCCTTGCAATAGAACCCGGAAACAATGGGCCAATGGAACCTCTCTCTCTCTACTCTCTCTGGTGTAGCAGTGCAGTGCCCTACTGGTTGAGCCGCAGCAGGGCCCACACCAGGGGTGGAGCTTAACATTTTCTCCACCAGTCACTGTGGCAGGTAGATTCTAAAATCTACCAGTCACTCACAAGTTTTAACAGTCACTATTTTTACCAGTTCATTTTCAACCGTTCCAAACATTATAATGCGAAGTAAAATCATTTTCTGATCAATGCTTTTGTTTCAGAGGTCATAAATTCAGTTATTGTGATGCCAATAACTCTTTTCATTACCAATTTGCTTAAACTTTTGACGTTGGATGCTGCATTAACCCGGGCGCCTGTAGAAAAATTTCACCCGTCAAGGGTGGGTAGACATATTTCACCCACCTAAGGCCAAATTCACCCGTCATTAGGAGGTGGACGGGTGCTTATTTCCATCCCTGGCCCACACCCATACTTTTGAAATGTGCCAAGCGGACGAGGCTCACCATGTCGTCCATCTCCTCCTCTTTGCTATATCTGGCGTAGTCTTTCCTCAGCGTCCTCATCAGGATCATGGACACCAGACCCACCAGGAAAATGACCATCATGAAGGAGTTGAAGATTGAAAACCAGTGAATCTGAGGAACACAAGGGCACACTGGGTATTAGAGGCACACAATGGCCTTGTTTAAATGAGACATTTCATTCAGAATTAACTACATTTAATTCTAAATAAGGCTTAATTCCGCTTTAAAACATGTCATGTGAACACACAATTCGGAATTAAATGAAAGTTCAATGTAAACTCGACGTAACTATTTAATTCTGCACACATTTCCTTCATGTTGCTAATATGCAAATGATGATATTCAAACCTTGGCTTTGCTTGCACATCAACTTATCACTGAAATCATATGCAAAAGGTAAATAGCATCAGACAATGGCCTGGAAAAAGAGCAGCACTTGTGCTTACAGTATACACTAGGCATATACAATGGTTAGATGGCTTTCACTGATGCTTATGTTAACATTTCCTCTTAGATCACAAAGACAGGAACAACAACAAAAATCTGAAAAATGAAACACATTCACTTACTCTATGCTGGAAGAAGGATGGGTCAAGGTATTTGTCGAATCGGTCCTCAAATTTGACATCCGACTTCTTCCATTTTACCTATGGTGAAAGCACAGATCATGTTTAAAATACACTTGGTACTTTAATCGTTTATTAATCTGTGAATGAAAATCATACAACTACACTACGATGCAACATACTGACGTTGGTTACATACAGTATGTTCGATAGAATGACGGAAACATTTTCATTAATTCATGAGAAAAAGGGCTCACTACAAAATGAGGAGAACCATTTCAGCACAACTCGCTGATCACATTTATGTTCATTCTGAAAAGTGGCCAAGGCCAATTAGGCCGGAAGGTGACCCTCGAAAAGTGCTTCAGAAACCGAACTTCGCTCCACAGCCTCCGAACAAACAGACATTCAGTTCATAAAAAAGAAAGACTTATATAGAGGATTTAAAACCTCTGTTCGGAATAGTCCGCACTGCAAGGCTATTCAAATTCGCAACGTGTAATGACGAACTACTGTCTCCGAGGCGTATGTAGATATTCGGCCGGCGTAATAATACTTTTCGCCTCGAGAGGTGCCACGGTTGAAGCGTCATCAGAAGGAACGAATCAGCTAACTGCTATGTCAGCTGAGATGAGGAGTAAACGGAAGTAGCATGGCTACCGAAGGAGCTGGTCGATCATCTAGTAGTACCGAGGAAGACGAAATCTCGACCGAAAATGTACAAAAAAAAGACATCTTCGAAACGCAAGTTGTGTTACATGCATATATCTTCGGTCAAGCATGAAGAAACACAGCATTTCACCAATATACGGTGGAATACATATCGAAATTTTCGGCAGCGGCTAGAATTGAAGGGTGAGTGCAGAGACGTAGCAGAACATTTTAAGCAATGTATTGAGTTGGAGTTTGACGAAATTCCCGAGGATGCGGGTCTCCATCCCACATGCTACCGGAGGTTTATTGCCAAGCGGGAAATTGAACGAGTCACACGGCGTGTCTTGCGAGAGGCAGAGAGGGGAGATGGCCAACAAGACCCCCGAACTAGCCAGGCTACCTCCGCTTTATCGGCTGTGACCACCACTCCGACCAGGAAACTGCGATCCAGATCAAGCTTGGCCATCACGAGCTCTGGCCCCGTTCTTCCTGCTGTCTGCATGATTTGCAAGAAAGACAGCAAATTTATCGTCGCGAGTGGCAGACGTCAAAGAGAACGAAAACACAGACTTTAACCGCAGGTAAGATTACTCTCACCCCGACCACACAGTCTATGCGAATGCATCCCATCCCCCAAATCACACACACACACACACACACACACACACACACACACACACACACACACACACACACACACACACACACACACACACACACACACACACACACAGATGTTAGTAGAAGTTGACTGACTATCTAGCCCACACAGCTGCACAATCATTGTTTTTTTGTCTAATTCTAATATGAATGCACGTGTGAATTGGCATAATGTGTTATGTGTGTGGGTGTGAAATTACATTCCAATAGCCTGCAAAACATCCCCATGCCTATAGTACCCCCAGTGTTTTAGGTTTTAGAGATGTTTAAATGAATCACACTTTGTCTTAAATAGGATAGGGTATGTTTATATGGATGTCAAAGCATGCCTGATGTTGATATGACTCTGAATATCTGTTCAGAAATGTGGCTCCTCAGCCTGATGGCCTGTCTGGTTAAGACACTGCTTCTGCCATCCCATCCCCCGTGCCATTCCCCTACCCCCCACTGCCCCCCTCTCTCACTTGTACACTTGGGATTTTTCCGCTTCTGTCCCTGGGCAGCCTCAGTGACCAGGCTCAAGAGGTGTGTCCTGGCTGTGCTGTACATCTGTGTGCTTAACCCCTTAGCACAGCACCTATGTTATAACCTTACTGTCACCAAAATTTTAATATGTATGTCTTAATCTGTTACTCTGCACTGTCATAGCAATGTTGTTATGATGTATTTTTCAGCAAATAGTGAATAAGCCCGCTGGCAACCCCATCTGCACTGCAGTAAGAGGCTACGGGGGTGCAACACCCATCGCCATTTTTTTTTTTTTACATTACCACTCCACCAGGAAAAATGTGTAATTGTTTGCCTGTCTATTTATTCATTCTTTTTTCTTTTCTTTTGTACAAGGCAAGTTGCAGGAAGCAGCTGAAGTAAAGGAAGCCAAGAGCATCCTCATTCACATCAAGGACAGAGACTGTGTGGCTCTGGAGGTGCAGTACCACAGAAGTTGCTACAGAGAGTACACAAGGTTTTTGAGTGAGCCTGTCAGAGCAGAGAAAGAACAGTAAGTCAATCTTAATTTTATATAGAAACACAGTACAATGTGTGTCCTATGATTGAGACAGTTTGTTCTCACAACATGGATCTCACAAAGAAAGCTCTCACAACACACATCTTCTTCTATATTTTTGTAAGGATTGGGCCAACAATTGATCTGAGCTACAAGTTATTCTGCGAGAGGGTAATCCGCTAAAGGCTACTGATCAACCAAGAGGTGCTGAGGATGAGCCAACTGAGGAAGGCCTTTATTGCCCTTGTGCAGTCAAGTGAAGGTGTTGATGCTTCAACCTACAGGTAATTGCAAGTCAGTGTATTACAAATTTGTCAAATCCAAGGGAAAGTTCACGCATGTGACTTAAAGGACCACTTCAGTCAATTTCAATATGCTGTTGTATTGCTCATACCCTTAACTTGTCAGTACCCGTGATGGCACATTTTTCGGCTCAGCCCTTTCCGAGATATGAGGCTATTCTAATGGGGGCAGCATTTGTTTACATTGTTTACAACATAGGCCTACTCCAAATATTTAAAGGGGTGTCGCTGTTTGCTAGTTGTCGGCTGATGTTGTATAACCTTTTGGAGGTTTTTGGGAATAAATAAAAATGTTTTTTGAAATGTAAACAAAGCGCTGCCCTCATTACAATGACCAGAATCTCGGAAAAGGCTGAAGAAGAAGAAAAAAAAATCTCTAGTACTGACACGTCCAGGGTAGTGTGAGCATTACAACTGCACGTTGAAATTGACTGAAATTATTCTCTAACACTCTGCTTGTCATCTGCACATACTGTACTTGTAATATTTTGAAATAAGGAGGATGGCAGTATTCTTGATAGTGTGATGTTCGTTACAGTATGTGCTTCCCTTGGGAATACTTGGTATTATATCTGTTGCATAGCAAGTAAACTCCACCAATATTATTTATTCACTCCGAGTTAATGTGTGAGGGTGGCTATTACATATCAGCGACTACATGAAGCCCCACTATGCTTGTACTGATATGCCTCTTTTTTTGTTGATTTGTGTTTACAGACAGGATATATTGAAGAAGAGGCTCAGTCGTGATTTTCCTCAGCTAGTGTTCCACACCCCCGCCAAACGCAACACATCTGAACTGGTTTTTTGACTGAGAAACTTGTCGACGAATGCAGTCTTGGACTTGTTACCATCAGGTGCGGAGACGACTCAGTCCAGCGAAATGAGCCAGACAGACAGCAGCGACACAGAAAGGAGGAAGTCAAAGCAACCAACCACAGCAGAGGAGACACGGACACTTTACACAGCAGCTTTGCTTTTGAAGAGGCTGCTTAGTCACAGTCCTGGCATGTCATGCCCATGCCCCCCAACTGCAGTAAACTTCAATCTCACTGAAGTCATTTGCTGTGGCATGCGCAAAAGATGTGTACCTGGATGCTTTCACACAGTTCATGAAAATGCCGGTTCATGTGTATGCCACTTGTTTTGATTTTTTTATTTGTTGTATAGTTATTAGTGAATAAATGAACATGAATACCTGAATGGTCCTTATCATTGATCATTAGATTATTTCCATTTATTAATGTGAATATGAAAAGGTAACCTTATCATCCACTTGCATAATAGTTGTTGGTGCTATAAACAAAGCACTTAGAGGGTTATCAATAGCCTGGGTTATCTATAGCCTACTTATTGTAATTGTTTCCATTAATTGCTCAAAACCACAGTATGAAATGTCAATTGCAAAATTGTGCCTTGTGCTGTAAATAAAGCACTGTTTATGATTTATTTAGAACTTATCCCAATCCAGAGATATATGCATGAGTATTATTTTTGATAATTGTTATTATATGTGAACATGAAAAGGTAACCTTATCATCCACTTGCACAATAGTTGTTGGTGCTATAAACAAAGCACTGTTTGGAGTTACAATCACTTAGAGGGTTATCAATAGTCTGGGTTATCTATAGCCTACTTATTGCAATTGTTTCCATTAATTGCTCAAATCCACAGTATGAAATGTCAATAGCATAATTATGCTTTGTTCAGTAAATAAAGCATTATTTATTATTTATTTAGAATTTGTCCCAATCCAGAAATGTAGGCACGAGTATTATTTTTGATAATTGTTATTATATACCCTCTTCAAAATGGTATTTTGGGAGATTCTTATAGGTAGGTCAGACAGACGGCTTGTCATTATTTTCAGTTTTTCAAACGGCTTGCCACTTTTTCGCCGTAAATCGGCTACGTGATTGGTTTAAAACGGTCACATGGTGTCCAGTGACGTAAAAATCGTCATTCCCTACAGAGGGTAAGATTTCTTACTAAAATGTCACCGTTTTAATTACGTGCACGATTACATGAAGCGGACATTTCACGGTAAGTTGAACATAGCTTTGGTCGTTTCATCATCTAAGGGACCTGCTGTTCGGAAGCTGTGGAGCGAGGTTGAACGAAAAGGGCTGTCACCCTACGGCCTAAATTGTGATTTTGTACAGTTGAGTATCTGCAACTTCCCCACGTCACACCATCACCACCAGCAGCAGCTCCCAGGGAATAAAGACCTTGAGTTCACTTCAATATCAACAAGGGCTGTGACGATCCACTCAACTCATGATTCTATTCGCATCACGATTTTTGACCTATAGTTCGATACACTCCGTGATTTTGTCAAAAAAAAAAAACGTTTGAAAATAACAATGATAATGATTTGAAGCTTGGAAGCACCATCAGATCCTATCATGTGGTTGTTTTCTTGATTTAAGGGTAACAGAACTTTGAAAAGGCCCATCACGATACTGCCTTCTTCCATCACGATACAGAATTGTGGTTCTGTGCATCACGATTTCTCAATTCGATACAATATCATTATAGCCCTAGTATCTACCATCCCAGCCTCTCCTTGTGCTTGTGGCATCATGCAGTGAGTGAGGCAAGACGTCATTGTTGATAAACATTTAATTCAATATCTTGTAAAAGCACAATTCAAAGGTTGTTTTCTCATTTGCAATCGGGATGCTGAATGATAAAAAAAAAAAGTCCCCAGGAACGTTATTGTGCCTAGGATGACTATTTGCTTTCACTACAAAGCACGAGGTCACAGGCACAAGGCGAGGACAGGAGGTTAGATAAGAAGATAGACCCCTTGAGTCTCAAGGCTGGCTGGGTTACACTCCACTAGACTACACCACATTACAATACACTACACCAGTGGTTCCAAACCAGGGAGCACACTGCAGGGGGTACTAGGGAAAAGGAATTCATAATTTCAACAAATGCATGGAGCATAGTCACACTGGAATAGAAAAAGTGATGTAAAGCATGAGTTAGGGGGTACTCATGGCACAGCGAAAAGACATAAGGGCAGTGGTGTAGTCTATGTAGAACGCAGGTATACACAGTATACCCACTTCAAAATTTCAGTGATTTCAGTATTCCCACATATTGATTGGTCCATTGTTTAGAATAGCACAATTATATACAGTATACCCACCTCACATTTAAGTACAGGGTATTGGTTCCAGGCCATGGAGCAACGTGGGGTTAGGCAAGAGTGGTAAGAGTGGGATTTGAACCTGCACCCCTCTGATCTATAGGCCAGCTCTCTAACCATTGAGCCATATGCGCGGATCAGTCAGTCACTGGCAGCAGAGGCCTGCGGTGGATCTGCAAGTCTTGATAAAATTGTGACCCACGGTTGGTTTGTCGGTCGTGTCAATTTCTAATGAAGCGTTTTATGAAGCTTCCGAGTAGTTTCCTCTGAAGGTATTTACAGGCTTGGCACGGGTCTAAATTGGGATATTTCCCACCCACCTCTCCACACCCACACCTACAAAACCTGATGGAGCAGATTCCATACCCCTACACATTGTCACTCACACACATATAGTAGGCCTTCACCATCTAAAGTGCACCTTCACATACAAGACAGCCTTTGCTGAATATGTAAAGTCAACACTTCTTTTACACCTATAGAAAAAAAACCCTGGATACTGTGCAGCCGTTTTCATTTCCTTATCACTTGGCTAAATAAACTTTTTCCAGAGATGGTTTGAACATCCATAGCTCTTGCTCAGAGTATGCCAGCCAGAGAGGTGTTTTCGATAGATAACACACCTTCATGTGCATCAGTTGAGTTGAATGGTATGAAGGTAATGTGGGAGGAGAGAAGTGCCGCACACTCCCGAGTTACATAAAACAGGTTTTTAATGTGACCACATTTCTGCCTGTCGGCCTTCCTCAGGTCACAGAAGTGTTGCATCTCCACTCATGAAGGATAATGTGATCAGCTGAGATCAGATGTTGCTTATTTTGTGGTGCAAGTCCTCAAACTGTGTATTGCAACAACCACGAATGCAAAAAAACAATGCCAACGTTTTAGGGACCTACATCACCATCAGATTGTCTAATGAATTTGCATTGTCGAATCTTGTTCCCCGTGACTCAAATGTGCTGTGTGTATGTGTGTGCGTGTGCGTGTGTGTGTGTGTGAAAAGTGTAGTGTCCACCCTGATAGTACATAGTAAGAACGTTCTGACAGAAACAGACACAGACACAAAATATTAAAACAATAATAACCAAGTATGAAGTATCCCCGCCTTCACATTCCCCTTGTGAGAGTCTGATTCACTGCTCAGACAGAAGCACTGTACATACATCCTGAGACACAGTGGAGTGGACAATAATATCCCCACTAAACAGGCAGAGTTTTTAAAAGCTTCCCCGCTTTAATAGCTTCCCCATTACAGTCAGACTGATGGCAAAATAGAGCATTTGACTCACTTTGATTTTTGATTTTCTGATTCTTTTGATTTTTCTATGTGGATCACTTTTTTTGAATTTTTAGTCTCCCCCCCCATTTACTCAGAGGGCCTGCAGGGGAATTCCTATGTGCCTGGACTACTAGTCCCTGCACAAATGGCAAATAAATTTTTTTAATCTAAAAACAAATGCAAGGACATTGAAATGTACTCACTGAGTAAGACATGGCAATCCTGGTGTTGGGTACCAGCTTCACTTTGCCCTCGCTGGTCAGGTTGACATCCACGATTCGGTCGGCGTTGAATCCGATCTCCAGCTTCTTGTAGGTCCACAGGTAGTGGTCCTCTCCGTTCTCATCCGCCTCTCCTACAATACCTGTTCAAACAAACACCCCATTAAGTCTTACAGAAGTGGTGCACTATGGGATTTTTGTGGCTTCATTCAAACGATAGGCCAATGAAGCTGTGTAGACCAGACAAAAGCGGAAGAGACTTGGGGGTGGGGGCAAGGCCAGGCATGAGCCTGAACGGCATGCTACAGGTGTGTACAGGTCTGTACCTTTCCCAATGGCCTTTCACTTAAAAAAAAAAAAAAGCAGTCATGGTAAGCGGTTAAGGCTAGAGACCGACCGATCGATCGGCCGGCCGATTAAATCGGCCGATTTTTGCTATTTTGTAATTAATCGGCATCGGCCGATTTTCTCATTTGGTTGCGCCGATTTTAAGGTCGAGGTCACGTGAATGAGGTCACGTTAATGAAAAACGAACGAAATAACAATCGAGTGGCTCCCCCAGCTGTGTTCAAAAGAACCGACTCGTTCGTGAACGTCACACCTCTCTGTCAGGCACACCTGTCTATCAGGCACATCAGCGGGCAGCTACTCGGAGCCCCAATACTGGTGGTAACCAGTGTGAAGTTTAGCTCTAAAAATACAATAGTAAGTTAAAATCTGAGCGAAATGTTAACAAAAAAGGATGCATTTCTGACATGTGATTGACTTTCACCCCATGTCTATTTGTTTTCAACGGCAACGGAGTTGAAATCAAAGTTGCTTGTGGTGTGTGACCACGATGCCTTTTACTGACCTAAGGACTATCCCTGAAATTGAGACGCATGGATTTTATCTATTAAATCGCCATTGCAACTTTCTGGAGTTGTTGGGAGTCTTTTGAAAATATACTTGAATCTGTGATTATGTCAATCCCAATATTGTAGATGAACTAGTTTGCAAAATGTGTCACTGTTGAGTTCATGACAGGCTGGGAACTAAAGCATGATGCTAAGATATTTTTCAAGTTTCAGTCGGGGCCGAGGTAGTTTGGGTACTATTTTATCACCTTGTTAATAAAACAAAATGTAATCGGCGCTTTGGTAGTAATCATATTATGTCATTCATTGTTATATTATCACCGTCCGTCACCAAATAACAGGAGCCAGTTACGGCAACAGTCAACAGTCAACAGCTGTTTATAAACACTCCAAACTGAATAGCGGTTAGCGTTAGCGATTGCTTAGCACTTTTATTTGTGACTTTAACCCACAGTTGGAATAGTATCATGCTGTAATGTAAGCACATTTCGCAAAAGTGACATTATTTTTTGATAGCTTTGTGAATCCATCCTGTAAAATTGCCTCTTTGAAGGCTGTAGCAAGTTAGCTAAACATGCTAGGTTACGACAGAACTTGCTCATTTAAACTGAGGGAGGCACAGAGAGGAGAGCTGCCTTTGTTTACATCGCTGCCTGCGTGAATGTGAGATAGAGGCACTTGATCTGATTGGATCAGCACGAGTTTCACATTGACCCATTAAGTGCCGGGGAACAGCAAGTAGTGGTGGCTATAATAAGAATTAAATACAAATTAAACAGCTTATAAACATGCATTGAATGATTGTAGGCAACAATAAAATAACAAGATAATAATAAATAACAATTAATAATAAGCTTAATTATTAACCATGTACATGTGGATAATTCATTACACTGACACAATAATATTTATGCAATTTGTGTTTTTTCTTACATTGCCTCTTGAAATATTGGAAATAAATCATGGGCCACCAGACAGCTTTTGCCTCCCTTGTGTATTTGTTACATTGAACCGGTCATCACACAATAGGCTGTCACCGCTAATGTGCGGCCCGGCCCCTTGTTTATTTTCCTGTATTCTGCCCTCACTACATACATAATACATAATATTTCTACTAGGCCTATATATATGAATATTAAGTGTGTAAATAGAACATGTTACTTTTAATTAATAAAATACGCATGTTATGGATAAATAAATGAAAAAGAATATTGTTTATATACCGGTATATTTTTAGCATGCCAATTAAGGATAATATGATAGCATATCGGCCTCAAAAATCGGCCCAAAAAATCGGCCAGTCACATCGGCCATCGGCTGACTCTGACCTCTAAATATCGGCATCGGCATCGGCCATAGAAAAACCCATATCGGTCGGTCTCTAGTTAAGGCGTCAGAATTGTAGCCCAAAGGTTGCCGGTTCGACTCCTAACCCGCCAGGTTGGTGGTGGGGGAAGTAATTAACCAGTGCTCTCCCTCATCCTCCTCCATCCATGACAAAGCTACCCTGAGCATGGTACCGTCCCGCCACACTGCTCCCTAGGGGCGCCATTGAGGGCTGCCCCCTTGCACGGGTTAGGCATAAATGCAATTTTGTTGTGTGCAGAGTCCAGTGTTCATTTGTGTGCTGTGGAGTGCTGTGTCACAATGACAATGGGATGGGAGCTGGAGTTTCCCAGTTGGCTTTTAGTTGGAATGGTTGGATGAATCAAGAGCAGCAGGCATATCAGAACTAAAGTAGTGCAAAACAGGTGCTTTTCTGGAAAGCCTAGTTGCTAGCAGGGTTAGCAACTTGGATAGGCCAGGCAGAGCGGGGCTTGAACCTGCAACCTTCTGGTTGCCGAGCGGCTCCTCTACCACCTGAGCCGCCACCAGCAGGGTAACAATATGCAGTAGGGGTGTAAATCACAGCTTTCATGACGATACGATACGGTATCGATTTCTTAAATCAGGGTTTCGATTTTTTTTGATACTTAAGAATTCTTAAGTTGTGATAGGCCACCGCTCATCTGTTTAGAAGGTGCAGGATTCAGTAGAAATTTCTGTATAAAAAGAAGGCAATCCGCACACTTCAGGTCTATATTTGTTCAAAGAAGCTTTACTTGACTTGCAAGCTTTCGGTCCTTAGACCTTCATCAGCCGAGTCAAGTAAAGCTTCTTTGCATAAAAAATAGACCTGAAGTGTGCGGATTGTCTCCTTTTCATACAGAAATACTTAAGAATTACCCATGATACGATGCGATTCGGTTCGATTCGATTTTTTCCAATTACTTTTCCAGTACTATTGTGTTATGGAGCTAGGGCATTACACAGGGGCCAGCGATTCGATTCTTTTCGATTCTTGAGAATGCCCCACGATACGATACGATGCGATTCGATTAAATCGCCGGCCGATACTTCCGATACATCGATACATTTCAATTTTATTAACATCCCTAATATGCAGCCTGGTGGGTAGGCGCACACAATCTCACATTTTTAGCGGACACAATGGTGCATCATGTTTATTGCAATGACTGGAGTGAGCGAAGTGAAATGGGTGAGATTGCATTTTCCATCACTACACAGAATGAGGGGGTGTGATTTGGCTCTGCTGCCTTGGCCACAGAGATATACAAAATCACTTCACTTAAGAAGTCGGTTAGTGTGCGAGATTGGCCAGACCAAGTTCCTAGCTTTGTGTCACAATAGACAGGGTGAAAGATATGGCCTATAAACTTGAATGAACAAAATGATTGAATTCATGCCTCCCTGCCTGCAAGTTCAGTTATGGACATCTCACTTCAGTCACATAGAAGTACAGTACTGCATTTCCCTTTGAGCAGTAACACTTCCTGGTATCCAAGCACCACAGGAAAACAATCATATCTATTTGATAAATGGTTGCAATGAGATTATATCTGGAGGTCATTTGAAGCATATTTAACTGTAACTAACTGTAGGAGCCAGCATATTGCATGTCTTGTCTAAAGTAACTTGGTGAGGGCACCATTTCCCAAAAAGGACTTAGGCTAAATGGGTTAAGTCACTTTTTGATCAACTACTTTGATTGCAATGAGAAAAATGAATCAACAAATTACCCTCACTGAAGCCGTTCTTCTAGGTTCATATTGGTATAACTCCTAAAGCCCTACAGTACTTCTGCCATGTTCACTTGTCACAGCAGGTCATATTAGGTCAAAGATGCAAGCAAGTGCACAACACACAGTGGGTGCGTCTTAATATGCGACCTTGCCTCCTCCACTTGCTTCTCGTCATGATGACATCACTGACAACAGCATTATATTTCAATATCTTGCAAAAGCTCAATTGTAGAGTCTTTTTCTCATTTGCAATTGGGATGGTGAATGAAAAACAGTCCCTCAAAAGTTGTTGTGGCTAGGCTGACACCTGGGAAACTTTATCGTTTTCTCCACGGAGGAGGGGCCAGGAGGCGGTACGAGGAGACAAGCGCAAGTGGAGGAGGCAAGGTCGCATATTAAGACTCACTCAGTGGGTATTCCTCATAGTGAAGTGTTCTAGTCTTGCTAGTGCAAGTAACTAGGGCTGTAACGATATTGGATCCAACCGAAAAATTGTGATACTCAGTCACATTACTGTATCGTGACGCAAGGAGGCAGTATCGTTAGACGCCCTTGCAAAGGTTTGTTAACCATCAATCCAGAAAACAACCATATGATTTGATGTGATAGAGCTTCCAAGCTTCAAAGGAGATACTTTTCAGAATTCGTGGGGTTTATTGCACTGTAGGTCAAATATCAAATCGTGAGTCGAGTGTATCGTTACAGCCTTACAAGTAACGTTTATTTCCTGCGGATTTCACCAAGCAGCATCCAATAAATAAGAAGAGTAATTAATAATTGAGACTCCTGCAAAAATATGGGCGTTACTCGCACTACCTAGGCTAGAACACTTCACTTTGAGAAACACCCAGTCTGTTTACATGCGATTTCCCTGAAACTACAGTGAATTTATGACAATATGACAACGTAAACTTTGTTTTTATCAGCAGATAGAAGAGAGTCCAAGCAGTCTATTTTCTATGTACATTTTACACATCCATAGTTGCCATTGTCCCAAGTGCACTTCTTGATGGCCAATTTAAGCACCCCCTCTAAAACAATGTGAAGACAACACACTGATAAGTGAGGGAAAGAAAAAAAAGTCATCCTTACCCCATATAGGAAGGTCATCGATGTACATCTGATACCAGTAGTGATTTCTGATGGCGTAGACGAAAGCGTCTCTTTTGGCCTTGTCCAGCTCGATCTCACAGTATGTCGTCTGCATGACCTCATCTGCGGACACAAACAGCACTTTCTTTTTAACACCACAGAAACTTCAAACACAAGACTGAGGAGTTTAATGATTTGAATTTGGAAGGGAAGGGAAGGGAAGAAGGAAGGAAAGAAGGTTCATACCTTGTAAAAAATAGTATTAAAAAGGGACACTGTGCAGGAAATGGTCAAAGAAGGTACTGCAACTACGCTGCTCATTGAAACTGCGCTGCCTATTGCCAAATTTGATCTTTACATGAAAGTTTACTGAGTAATAAACAAATATTTTCTAATATGGTCCAAGTAGAGTCATTTTTGCCGCTAAAAATGGCTATTTTTGGAAATTCAAAATGGCGGACCATGGAGAAGATCCCCCTTTTCATGTATGAAAAGTGCCATTTTTCCAGTCAAAATGAATACTTTGAATTTGATGGTGGTGGTAAGTATTCATGAAAAAGGTAACATTAGTGAATGGGCAACATGAATTCCGGAAATTAACAACTAAAAATCTCACACAGTGTCCCTTTAAAATGACTGCACTGAGTGGAGTGCATAAATGCATAAATGCCTCATCCATACACTACAGTACATGCCCCTTCCTCTATTTCATACAACATCCAAAATAAAATCCAAAGCCTTTATCGTCTTCCTATCCTAAAGAGTACAAGGAGTTTTGAAGCAACTCCATGAATCTGCATTTGACATACTAAACAACAGCAGAAGGGTCACAGACGTCCAACATGTCCTTCAGTGTAATGGATAAAAATGCAAAAAAAAGAGATTTAAAAAAAAAAAAAAAAAAATTGGCTTGGCTTTCATGCATTCACTTTTCAAAAAATGGTTTTGAAATTTCATGTTTTTCACAGTTACAGTAAGCAAAAGCATCTGTTAGCACTGAAGGACAGTGTCATGTTGGACGTCTTTGACACAGAAGTGGCATGATCAATCACAGTGAATGATGAAGAAACAGGCTGAGCAGTGCACTGAGCAGTGCAGCCAGGCACAGCCTAACAAATGGCAGCTATAGGGGTCCAAACAAATTACAGCAGAAAAATGGAAAAACAACAAATGAAGATTTTCCATGGCCGATATGCTGATTCTTCCAGCTGTCATGTTCAGTTAATGGCAGACACACACTGCTGTTTTTTGGGCAGAGTCTTCATTCACTGCTAATTTTAGAATATAGATTTTCTCGCTTTCTTCTTTAAAAACACTGTGCTTGCCGTCATTCATGCAATAACGATGCGATCAATTAAAGCAGAAAGCCAGAATGTATCCTTGGTAAAGCGTTACAGAAGTAATAAGTAGAACTGAGGTTGTCCTTGCCCTTTTAAGAACAAGGCCTCACAGCAAATGCCGATGTATCCAATACACAGTATTCAAAAAAGGTAATTAACCAAGGTATCAATCAACAATGGATCTACTTGGAAATTAGATCAAATAGTTTGAGATCAAATTGGAGATTTTGTAGTAATGACAGTTGTACAAAATACAACATGCTAATTTAAAGGAGCTCTAATATTTTTGTGTGCATGTAGTACAAAACAATACAACATATTGTGAGTCGCAATAATCTGCCTGGCCAGGCATAAGGAAACCCCACTTCATATACATGATCATGTTGGTATTGACTGCTGGCACTCTGGAATGAAAACCATTCAAAACGTGAGGAGATTTCAGTCAGGCACCCACAGAAGCAGCTCGACAACACTTGACTAACTTGACGCCGGCGTCATACGTATGACATAACAGTGTCATAACAGAGTCGTGATGCACTCATGGACGTGTCACAAGAATTCCCAATGTCATAAGCATTTCATGACTGTTTTCATGAAGTGATATTTGATTATAGTAAAGACAGCCCAAAAAAATGTCAACTTGCATGTCCCCACCATAAAACACAACATCGACAATATTTATGACTCGTCTATGACTGTCTCATGATACGGTCATGGCATGTGTATGAGGCTGGTGTCAAGTGAAGTGTAATCGTCAGCTCAATCAGAAGAGAACTATTTAGGCAGGCTTTAAACCACATCTTAGCTGCTGCTCACTATAACCAACTGGGTGACTTCACACCTGCACTCTATACGTTTATAATTTCATTATTCCAGTCTTTTTGATGTTTCTGGAAAAATATATATAGTTGGAATAAACCTCGACATGCAAAACGTTTTGCTACAGATTAATCTTTGTCAAACAGGGCATCAGCACTTTGAGGAAGGAACTAGAACAAAGATTTTGAATACAAGGACCTATAAAAAAGGCCTAGTCTCAGATGTATTGTACAGTACAGACACGACACGATCGCCTTTTTATTCAAAAACTTGGAAAAACATAGCAGTTCGATGTGCAATACCAAGAGCTTTTCAAGGACAACAATAAGGCCGTTTAACTCAATAGTGGATGGAGTGGCTGTTTTTAGCAGGGGGTGTCATATAACCCTAATCGGCCTCTGCATCTGAGAGAGTTCCAGAGTCAACTGTGACTCGCTTCTATTGCTGCCAATGTTTTTTTCCTCTATTAGAAGTTAGAGAGGTATGTGAAGGCTTGCTGAGAGACTGGGTTTCTACGTTGTTTTATCCACTAGGATAGTGAGACATTAGGGCTGCACAATTAATCGAAAAATAATCAAAATCGTGATAAAATAGTGAAATCGAACTCATGATTTTAATCGTGATTTAATCGTGGCAATAGTGACCTACTTTTGAGAGCGTCCTTGAAGCCAGAACATACTGACAGGCTGGTGTTTCTGGCCAGAAATCTGTCCACTAAAGTTTTATGCCATTGCCTTTACATAATTATTACAATTTATTTAATTTTGCTCATCCCGCATGCAATTCATTCAAAAAAATCTGCAAAAATCAATAATCGTGATTAATAATCGTGATTATGATTTTGACCAAAATAATCGTGATTATGATTTTTTCCATAATCGTGCAGCCCTATGAGACATACAGTAAATTGCATGTTTAAAAACTGACCAACAATCTCATTATTGCAGCTGATTCCAGCTTCCTCATTCTCCTTGTGTCAAGAAAGCCCTTGGACAGCATTTGAAATCAATACAATGTTCTCTACTGGAATCTCTGGACCACTTTCGAGTAGTTTATACTATTTGGTATTGGCATGTGTTGAAGTTGTTTGCATATTTGTTAACCAGGTAAAGGTGGACTTTGAGTCCTAAAGGGAAGATTTAAGGCATCTTCCAAAGTCCTTAAACGTGATTCTGGCTCTGGGGCCTATACTAAGAAGCTGGTTTAGTAGTAAACCGGGCTTAGTTAACCTACAGGAAGTGGTAAACCTGCTAATAGATGTACCAGCAGGCATCATTCAATTTAGAAAATTAGGACTCCAGGCACTCATATTAGATGATTTACCTCTACCACAAGGTGAACTTAACCTGGTTTACTACTGAACCAGCTTTGTAGTATACTAGCCTGGCTCTCACACAGACCCTTCGTGCTTCGTGCATCTTCGTTTAACTTCGTGAGCTCGCACGAGGGTCTGGAAATCTTAGACGAGCCCGAACGGCATCAGATATTTCATGGCCTGTTCAATCAGCATCGCAGGGCGAGATCGCAGGGCGAGGTATATACACAAGTCAGTGGTTCAAGAAGTTGTGGTTCAAAAAAAGCCACAGGAATTCTCCAATCAGGTTCGAGCTGTTTTGAACACACCCACGCCTTTCCAGAGCTAAGCGATTGTCAATGTTCCAGATGGTTGGTAACAACCATCATGTGAGAACCAGGTTAGCCCTAACCCTAACCATGGTGCTGGAATTTGGAAATCAATTTAAATATTGTTTGTCTCTAGCATGGAGGTAGTATAAGACCTGGAGAGAGTGAATAAGTCCCGCCCCCAGTCATTTCAATGGGAAATGCTAGGCTAGTGAATTCAGCCAAAATTGAACGAATTTTCCAGCTTCCAAAATGGAGTTTCATGGAGCTCATTTCCGGGACCAGTTTACTCAGTAACGTGGCACTTAACTGGCTGACTGCCGTAGGGTTGACCAGAAAGCTATATGAAAGACGGGCATTGGATGCATGGAGGTATTATAAGGTGCCCAACCACAGACCTATATAGGTCTGTGTGCCCAACCCTAAACTCGTGCATGTGCTGAGAGCAATGGCGCACCCACCAATCATCATGAACAAAGTGGTCCCGGATATGATGTGAATTTGTGAAAATAACGACGAGGAAGTGCCTTGCTAATCGGCGAAGCTAACCAGCCAAATCCTGACCCCCTGGTCGCTAGCCAATAGCCATACCTTTAAATTTGATGTTGAGTACGCTGAAGTCCAGCTCCACGCCCTTCAGGGCCTCCTTTTTTGGGGGCTTTTCAGGCCTTTATTGGCTTTTACGAGACAAGACAGTGAAGGAGAGACAGGGAGCAAATTGGGAGAGAGAGATAGGGAAAGGCTGACAAAGGACCCGGGCCAGGGATCGAACCCAGGTCGGCCGTGTAGCAGACAAGTGCACCAACATTAGCGCCACGGTTGGGCACATACCTTTAAATTTGATGTCGAGGCCGCTGAACTCCAGCTCCACGCCCTGCAGGGCCTCCCCAAGGGTCTCGTGGTAGTGGCTGATGGTCTTCTTGGTGCCCGCGCAGAAGGGCAGAGAGAAGTACTTGTAGGTCTCCTGCCGGTTGTGGTACGGCCCCACCGTGTTCATCCACAGCACCACCTCCTCCTTATCCGCGTACTGCAACAGGGAAACATTATTACATTACATTACATTGCATTTGGCAGACGCTTTATAACCAAAGCGACTTTCAAAAGAGGACATAATCAAGCCAACATCACAAGCAAATACAAAGTGCACAGGAGATATACAGAACAACAAGTGCAGTTGCAAAGAGGGTTAGTTTTTTTTTTTTTTTAAATCATAAAGAGTAAATAACGAGTACACACACACACGCACACACACACAAACTAAACTAAACTAACCCTCATGTCAGGAGTCTGCCCTGGGGCAAGGCCAGCTCAAGCATTAGTGTAGTAGATTCTCTCGAAAGAGGAATGCAACAGGGAAACAAACAAACACACAATCATCAGTTCTATCTCTACCCCAGAGGTGGGCAAACTCAGACCCATCCGGGGGCCAAATACGGCCCCTCCATTTCATCTGTGTACTGGAACAGGGAAAACACACAATAATTCAAGATTCCTTTTTATTACATCTCATTATAGGTTTATAACAGAGTAAAATTCATTGTTTCAAAAATAAATGAATAAATGAAAGTGTGTGTGTGTGTGTGTGTGTGTGTGTGTGTGTGTGTGTGTGTGTGTGTGTGTGTGTGTGTGTGTGTGTGTGTGTGTGTGTGTGTGTGTGTGTGTGTGTAACTATTTGTTCAGCAATCTAATTGTTTGGTGAAAGAAACTACTTCAGAGTCTGGTGGTATGAGCTTTCAAGTTTCTAATCAGTTCTATCTACAGTAGACCATCTCTTTGTCAATAATATCCAGAGTAAGCCAAGCCAGCACAATGAGAGGTTGTATGTGTGAACAGACACGAGTTGGTATGCATACATACTGTAATGATTGGCTGTTTGCTTAGTTCAGCAAATCAGCTGATAGTTTACACAGCAACATTTGGAGGATACCAATTACTTTTTTCTTAAAGGGGACATGTCTCAAAAATATAACTTAGTGAACAAAATTACACGACAATTATCTAGACATAGTTTTTGAGTAGAAACCGGAACCTGCCATTATCCTGACTTTTACCCGATATCGGCAGATATGGGCATATATTCTTTATTTGCATGTATTAAAAAAAATAATATGAGGATTCATTGAGAATTCTGACCCCAGCCTTGGAACTACATTTGACCACCGTGAGCAATCTGAGGACTGACAGAGTTTAATATTTAAAAGTTGAAGATTAAAAAAATGGTACTAAAAAGTGAAATATGAACTTCCAGCCGACTGCATGCATTTTTTTTAACCAAATAAGTCTGCACTGCAGAATGAGAAAGAATCTCCAGGCCTACTGTATATCGATCATGGCCATCCTATTGTGTCACCATGTTGGAACACAAGGGGAACGTGCAGCCTTCATTACTTACAGTCAGAGATTCTTTAAGTATATAGAGATATGCCAATGTAATAGGTTGCTATGGGCACCTAACATGACCAGGTTCCGGTCTGCCTAAAGGGGCGTGTCATAATACTCCTAACATTGAATAGAACAGTCCTTAGGTCTGCCTAAAAGGGGTTTCACCCCCCTCCCCCTTGCAATAATAGAACCCGGAAACAATGGGCCAATGGAACCTCTCTCTCTCTACTCTCTCTGTTACAGTTACAAGGTACTGTAGCAAAACAGCAACCAACACGACTACTAAACACCATGTAAATGTGTGTCATGCTGACCTGAAATGCTTTTAGCCATTCATTGTTGAACATGTAGCCTAGAGCTCATGGTAACCTTATCTCTTACTGGGGCCTTGCTCAGCAACTTGCTCCCTCCTAAGCCTACAACCTGTTGAGTGCATCACATGCACTACGTAGTGCCAAAAAAACAAAACAAAAAACCTCTTGGTATTGTATGATAAGACAGGCTAAATTATTTATCACTCTGCAACAAAATAATCTGGTCTGATCTTTTGCCAGGCATTGCATCACTACAAGCACCAATTGAAGTCATGCTGAAGCTCCGCGACGGAAACCATATGCAGCAGGTGTCAATTCCTCCCCATCTGCATTCAAAAAGCAAAAAGTACAGGCACATATTCTGCCTGACTATATAGTAAAGACAAATGAATTACTTAACCAATCTACATAGTAGGTGATTTGTATATATCCAGCTTGTCAGGTTGCATTGAGTACGTCATGAGGCAAAGTTTTTATTTTGGAAAGCTGTGACGAGCACTTCTACAACACACCACAGACTTTCAGTTTTCAGAGCAGTAGTGGATGCTTAGAGCAAACATTGTTGCCTTCTACTGCATTTTTCTACCTTGGTTTAAACGCTTTTGGTGTGCAATGGTAAGTTGGACAGAGACTACTTTCAGCTTCCCAGCCCTCGAGGGGCGAGCACTCCCTCCCTATGGATGAAATTACAATTTGGTGTTGAACCAAAGAATGCTGGGCAAGGTGAGTGTTGTATTGCATGGATTTCTTTCTTTTTTTAAAGACAATCCAAGATATTAGCTAAATCATAAGTTCTGTGACAGTGGCCCAGCCTTGACTTTAAATGCACGCTTAGCTGAAGTGTTAGATCTACAGGAGGAACAGTTTAAAACTAAACTGTGTGTTCTCCACCAGCTTGCCAGGGAAGTCAATCCGGTACTTCAAAACATCTTACAGTATGTTAGTCATACAAGTGCTTGATCTTGACTTTAAAAACATCCCTTGTGAAAAAAATACTGCAGTTGGCCTACTTGGTCAAAATTGCAGGGTTTTTTTTCATTACAGTGTTACTGCAGAATATTATATATGTGCATGTTTAAAAAAAAAAATCTTAGATAAAATAATCATGTCAATTAAAAAAATACTGCTGTTGTTGTATACTGTGTTTAACACAAACATTTAACATTAATGACAACAATGCATGGTGATAATGATGTATGATTGACTTATTCCTCCACCAGCCATTGCTATGGCTATATTAAAGAACAGCTATACAACTTATAGCAATGTATAGGCATGGCTACAGCAAAATGTAGAATAGAGAGCAGCATATTATATTCAGTGAAAGCGGGATGACAGCCTTGTGAATGTTTAGGTCTTTTATAACACCTTATCATAGCAACAAAAAAAAGAAGAGGAAGATGACGTCTACCCGTGTTTACTCTTTACTACACTGTCCGTGTTGGAAGCCATATTGTATCCGCCTGGAGTCATAAAAGTTGCCCGACATGGGGACTGTCACTGTGTACTAAAGGTGTATTCAAAGCTGAGCCTATTTGGACTATCCTACACATGGGCTAGTGCCACGACACACCGGGAAGAAGCATACCTATTGATCACAAAGATCACGTCTGGTCACATTATCTCCCCGGTGTTTCCAAATAACACTAGTCTGTGATTGCCTGACTAGTAGGCCTACTACAAATCACAGACATCACTTTGTGTGGAGTGGACAGAACCGGGGTAATTAAAGAATAGCATTAGCACATATATCTTACTGAGATGGTGTATGTCAGCCAGCCTGCACAACAACCGAACAACAACACAGGCCTACTGCTACGTGGTGCATGGACGCAGCTTTACTAGTCATTGCACTTCTGTGCCCCCCAAGATCTCCGATCGTCCATCAATTGGAGTGATAAATAGTTCTAAATCTCATGGTGGTTCTAATGTATGAATCGGGCGCACCCACAGCCCAGGCTTCATGCTAGGAATGCCATACAGTCGCACAATGTCTGACAGCTCATTCACAGAGCACAAGTGGCTTTGTGCATGGCCATACCAACTCGTAACATTACAAACGCTTCAACAAAAACCTACACTAACAATGCGAACTCTCCACCTGTCCTACCAAACTCGTAAAACCAGACGAAACACAAGGTAACGTCAGACAACTGCGAGGGCCCGAGCCGGATGTGGATTGCTAACGAGCTAGCTAGCATTAACAAAGAAACGGACATAACAGGCTTTAACCCTTTAGTTCACTGTTTATTTATAGCGATTTGCAAAAAACGTCCCATTAACTCATTGCATATCAACTGATAACAGGGTGTACGATGACAAGCCCAACACTGCCTTACACAATGATGGACTGCTAGAACCTGGGGTCGATGAAATGAGCAGTTGGCGTTGACGTTAGTCAGCATCTCATTAGCCGTAGCATCAGGGAATACGCAGGATAACGCTGGCTTACCACGATGAACAAGAGGGGTTTGTGAGATGATATATAACGACCTTAACATCATCGACCATGGTAAATGAAACATTCGTGCGTATTGTTGTTGTTGCCGAGTCGGGCAAATAGCTGAGCAGCTAACTCGCCTAAGTAAATAGTATATTGCCATCCATTGTGTGTAGCGTTCAAGAAATTTCATCTTGGTGCAACCAATGATAGCTGGCTGCTGCCGTTTGACGGCTGACATTAGCAGTCTTACCGTGTGCTCATGTTCATCTGCTTTCGCTGGACATAGCAGGCTAACCACAGAGAGTACAACGATTGCTGCATTTTTCCATCTTGATGATCCCATTATTATAATTTATCAGAAGTTCTCCAACAGGTTTGGGATGTTAGCCTTCCTTGCTATCCCCGCTATCCCACCTTCCCTCTTCCTGCTTCTGCTCCTGACAGCGGCACTAACGAAACGCCTGATACGTCATTGTCGTAAATTCCTTTACGAATAATTATCACAAGCCATTTCGATTGGCGGACCGGTATCACATGGCCACGTCAGAGCAATGCCACTTTGCAGCAAACAGAGCAAACGATTCCTTGCACAGCCACGTCACCTCGACCTCGAATGTATGAGGAAGTGCTGTCCAGTAGCACGCTATGGACAGATATGTTCCATTTCAGCACCAGAGGCAAAAGAAAATCTATAACCAATTTTACCGACACGGACCCTGTTTACTCAAACTTACCCACTGTAACTCGAGGTGGCCACAGGTTACCTGGAGGGGGCGCGCGCGAGCAAATGACCTGTGTACTGCTAGTTGACTGGCACCTCTCAGACCTAAAGTTTACTTCAGGTCTGTGATGATGGCATGGCACCATATGAATTGCTAATCAAGAAGGTCTATAGATTTTATTTGAGCATCTACAAAAAGTCATTATTGATTTTATATGAAATGTGAAATGGAAATATGTTAAGGCCTACTTTCCCCCATCAGCAGGTGTGATTCCCCCAGGGGGACAGACACAACGAACACTGGTGGAACTTCACCTAGATGGTGATCATGAGTAAGTGTATGAAAAGCCATGTCAAAGCGTCTCTGGCAGTGTATAATTGTCAGCCTAACACCATACCGGTGATATGACACTGCACCTTCCATCAGTAGCCTAGGCCTACAGACAGTGGTGTAGTGGGGAGTTTTAAAGTGGGGGTACGCATTTTTTGACGTCATCAAGTAATTAGACAACTTATTATGTAAAAAAAAAGCATACTGTCTTAGTAACGTATTTCATTCTTCTCCGCTTTCATCTGTTTGGTCCATCACCTGCAATATTGCTACTTTCTCATTTCTTTTTGTATTCAAACATGGGCAGAATTAAAAAAAAAAAACTCACCTCAGGAGAAGTGGGTGGACTGCGTACCCCCCGTACCGCGCCCACTAAACCCCTGCCTACAGATAGGTTTCCCACCATACTTGGGCCATAGGTGGGCAGGCTAGGTTGGAGTGAGTGGCTACAGGGAGTGGTTGTGAAACAGGGGTTTCCAACCCTTTTCAACTTGGGGCCCAGTCGAAATTGTCAAAAATGTTCGGGGCCCACCTCTGACACAATTAAGAATAAAACTCAAATAAATCAGCAGCAACACACACCAAAATGTGATTATTATTTTTGGAAAATGATTTCAAGGCCCACTTGGAATAGCTTCAGGGCCCACCAGTGGGCCCCGGCCCATAGGTTGGGAATCACTGTGGTAGAGACATGCAACTGCCACATGATGATTCCATGGGTGCATTCCAATATGCGCACTCCCGTCCTCCCTTGTTCACTTGCCTCCTTGTGGCCTCGTGATGATGTCACCTTACCTGACTCCTCCCGTGTGAGGAAAGGCAGCCCCCCCGCTTGTAGTTGGTGAACGGAGGCCAGATGACGTAAGTCAGGTTAGATGTCACCCACAACAGAATTGTTATTTCAACATCTCGCAAAAGCTCAATTCTATTGTCATCTTCTCATTTGCAAAGGGTATGGTGAATGAAGAATAGTCCCCCAAAAGTTGTTTTCTCCATGGAGGCGGGTGTCAGCAAAACGCAAGACCACAAGCACAGACCGAGGACGGAAGTGCGCATATTGGAATCCACCCTCTATCTCTCGCCCACACTTGATTTTATACAAACACTCAGCAGTTCAGTGTAAACATGTTCAATTGCACATCACATCACGTCACCTTTAAAAAAAAAAACTGCCACGCCAACTGTTCATAAAATGTCTGGGCATGTGACAATAATGCCCATAGGCGTGCACAGACAGAGATGAGGTGGTGCTAAAGCATCTGTCCCTTTCCCACAATGTGCTGTGTTCCATGTGTTGACATGATCATCTAGAAATGCCTGTTAATTAAAACGGTGTAAATGCCCTGATAGCCTTTACGTAAGGCAGCCAGAAGCTCCACGTGATGTGCCCCCCACCCCGTCCTCAAGCACCAGCCCTCCAAAATGTCTGTGCATGCCCTGATGCCCAGATGTAGCCTAAGAGTGATTCTACAATTCCCCTACGCTTTTGGCAAAAGCAAAATGTCAATTATCAGTATTTTTTTTCAACTAAATGACCTAGATGTTTACATAGTGTATATATTTAAGTTTCCAAACAAACAAATTGCCAAGCTTAATCTTAAATCATTTGATAAATACTGTAATGAAAGCGAACATTTGCTTAATTATTTTGTCAACAGTGTTATGGACAAATACTATGTCATTTCAAACCTATATAAAAATACTACAGAGTTGAAACAATATACGTTTGAAAGTGCTTATGTCCCTTAGCAGTAATGTTGTCATTAATCTGTGCAACTGATATAGAAAATGTGATTGTTGAGCTTCATAAGTAGGATTTTATGAGTCACTGTGATACAGACTGACACATTTTTCATCATAAATCCCTGTAACGTCTGATTTGAATATAGTCACCCTCCTTACACAAGACTTCCTTCTCCAGAGATAATCCCTAGTGTATGTTCATAGGATTTTTCCAACACATAAGGTATCAATAGCGCAAGAACACTTTCAAAACAGTCAACCGTGTTACTCAACTGTGTTACGGTCAACAGTGCAGGGGAACAAGTCGGCACTTTTTTAGGAGAAAAAACAGAGCAGACAAACCCATCTCCCTAGAACACAAATTATTTTGTTTGTTTGTCTGTCAATATGGATATAAATTGGCAAAAACATACTCCTCCTCAACTGTCATCAGTGTTGCCAGATTGGGCTGGTTCCCGCCCAATTGGGCTGCTTAGGATGGCCGTGTGCGGGTAAAAATGGCATCTATCAGAAAAACCTACCCACTGCCATATAAATCAATAGAATTGGGCGGGCTTTTAGGGAGGATTTTGAACATTTTTCGGGCTGGAAATCATCAGCCTCATCTGGCAACCCTGACTGTCATACTTAATTGTAACACCATTGACGGTAACACCGTTGACATTTCAGCCATTTTTATGGTGTTGTGCTAACTGAGGACCTCAGAAGTTCCACCACAACACCTTAATCAATTCATGTATCTGTATGCTTTATCTGTGTTTTTCTACATGTGATTTCTAATTCAGATTCTTATGAATATGTTGATAACACAGTTGACAGGCAATTTTCCCGCTATGAGAACATGAAAAAGAATGGATTAAATTATGGAAGGATGGAGCTCAAAATTTACCAAAAAGTCTTCCTGTATCCTGCCAAAGAGGTTATGACATCACGTGATGTTATTCGTATGGCCTAAGACCAAACAATTACTGATTTATGGAGGAGGTTTCAGACCGTGACACGGTTAACACAGTTTTCGTGGACACACACAAAATGGCAAATTTCATGTATAATGGAAAGGACAGTGGTCTTTCTGACAGTTTTGTCATATTGTGATGATTACTGTGAATCAACATTTGCAATTGTCTTGGGCAAAACAAGTTTCTTTACATGCTAATATGAAGACTGAATCTGACATTTGGAAAACAGGACGGCATGAAAACGCCCAAAACCAGTATTAAATATTCATTCTTGCTGAGGGAAATAATGCTATGTCTACACTTTCTGTATTATATGAAAGATAAATGTTTTCTAATGTCCAAAACATCATTGCAGTTAATAGTTAGTGGAATTGCCAAATAAAATCCACGGACTTAAAAGTGTAGCCGAATTAGAGAATCACTCCTAAAACATAGCCTCTGTAGTAAGGCTGCTGGATGTTCCACATGCCTCCAGCACCTGCCCCTCAAAATGCAACCGTATCTCGTGCCATTTGTGAAATCCTTACGAAAAAAAAAACAGAACAAATAAACTATTAGCTTCGTGGTGCCCTCACGATATAGCCTAGTTTGTCGTGGTTGGGTGACGAAAGGGGGAATTGACAATTGGGGTAGTTTGGTTTTTGGGGGGAAGAATAATGGGGATGGATGTCAACAATCAGGCGTGAGTGAGGGGTAACTGGAAACGGCACTCAATAGTTTCATACGGTAATCAAACATTTCAAACAAGCGATTTAGGGTTAGGGTTAAGGTCAGGGTTCGGTTTAGGGTTAGGGTTAGGGTTAGGGTTAGGGACAACGTTGGAGGAAGGGAGAGATGACATGAAGCTGACACGACGACAGGGCTCCCCTCCCGGAGTGCACGCTGCTCGGGTGCTCTCTCTCTCTCTCACTCGCTCTCTCTCTCTCTCGCCCACTCTCGACAATAGCAAGCGTTGCCCAACCATGAAAAACGAGGCTATATCGTGACGGCACCACGAAGCATATAGTTGATTTTTGCGCGAGACTGGGGTTCAAAATGTCTGTGCACGCCACTGAATGGACTTGTTTGTGGCAGTCGCTGCTCAAAGTCATACTCCCCCCTGTTCCACTCAAAGGACTCCTCCATGCGTTGAAGTCATACTCCCCCCTCTTCCCCTCAAAGGACTCCTCCATGCGTTGAAGTCATACTCCCCCCTCTTCCCCTCAAAGGACTCCTCCATGCGTTCTTCCTCCCATGGCACAGTAGTGCGCTCCAGCCTCAGCCTGATGACGGTCTTCGTTGCCTCTGACAACACTATGTCAGGTCTGAGAGAGGTCAGAGCAACATGCTGGGGGAACTTCAGTTGGCTGCCCAAATCCGTTGCCAGTGTCCTGTGCAGTGCTGAGAAGCCCTGGTGTGTTCCCTGAAGAAGGCACTCATGCCACTACGCATGGGGGCCGCTAGGCGGGGAAAGGGTGGTACAGATTCTAAGGGCCCAAGCAAGCACTGATAGGGGCCCTTAAGGGGGCCCAAGCACTGAGAGGGCCCCTTAAGGGGGCCCAAAATTCGAATCTTTCATGGGGCCCAGCATTTCTGGCAGGGCCCCTGCCGCTACGCGTGGGCCTTTTTATTAATTTGCTCGGTCCTAGATGGACTTATTAAAAACGACTTTTTTAATTTGGAGTGCCTTAGTCAGATAATTCTTTCTGATTTAAAAAAATATATATTTTCCTCAACTACATAATAATAACATTGACATGACAATGCTGAGAGCCTGAAGTAACAGATTAAGATTTGGTCCTTACAAGTTTGATAACGATAGAGTTATAACATTGGCTCTGCACAAAGGAGTTAACCACAGTAAAAGGGGAAAAATGCAACTCTACAAACTCTTGAGTCAAACAAGCGACAGATTAATAAAGTTAATGTCCTTAGGTCGACATTAGTCTCCTATTTCATGTTGAGAAAAGAAGAAAATTATCAATTGTCGACATATCACAGTATCTGTGCGGCAGAGAGAGTTTGGGGCTGTCAACTGCTTGTCAAGTCAAGTGCACTGTAATGTCAAAAATCTATGTAAGAGGGTTAGCACAGAAGTCTGAAATTGTGTTTGACCAGTCTCTAATGTGCAGTTTGGTGTGTGTGTGTGTGTGTGTGTGTGTGTGTGTGTGTGTGTGTGTGTGTGTGTGTGTGTGTGTGTGTGTGTGTGCGTGCGTGCGTGCGTGCGTGCGTGCGTGCGTGCGTGCGTGCGTGCGTGCGTGCGTGCGTTCGTGCGTGCGTGCGTGCGCGCGCGCGCATGTGTGTGTGTGTAGCCGGCTACTAGGCTATTGGTGTAACTACTTCAGAAACAATAACTTTCCAGAATCAGCAGAATTGGAACGTACACAGCTGTTTACAGTTTCAACACAGCTTGAATTTGGAGCGCTCACTCACTACATAGCCCATACAGTATAAATGCATGCAGAGCATGCTCTAGAGCAGGTGCTCTGTCCCAAAATTCCTGAGACGAGGTTCCTCGGCAGATGTCCTACATTGTTTATTTTGGGGCTGGTAATACTGTAGTTTAGCAAAGAGAAAACGCGCACATCCGTCTCAAAATGGGTGCAGGAAGAGCAAATTGACGAGAAAACCTAATATAAGGTCTGCGACACCAAGCTGCCCGAAACATCATAATGTTGAATTAAGAGAAACGGGAGCTTGGTGTGACAGATTTCATTTTCAGTTTTCATGCTAGCACTACTGTAGGCATCTGAAGAAGGGCAATAATATGCCTGGTCCCCCTGAGTAAGCACAATAATAAATATCTCTTGTGAAAAAAGAGCAATGTGATGTAATTTGTTACAGTAACACAACTGAGAACACATTTGGGTAGCAGCTTTGCTGACATACTTTAGGGTCAAATTTCAGATATTGTGAACTGTGTTGAAGTTTACTGTGTGAATGGTTTACTTTTTTTTGCTTGTTTGGTACTTGTATGTTTTTTGTTACAAAAAATAGGCATTTTAATGTTTGCCAATGTATCCACAGTAGATTCATCATTGGTAAATGTCATTTACAAAGACATTTTATATCATTTACTTTTTTGGTCAGCATCTGTGTCTTTGTACCAGAACATGTGGTAACTATTATTGAAGAATCAACGCCAGCTTTATCCAGATTAATCCTCTGCATATGTGTAATATTCAGCACTACAGAGTCCTAATCTGCACCCTGTGCATTTTATCTTGTTTGTTTATGCCAGGAAAAAGAGTCCTCTAGTACTCTGCTCTGTAAATATAAATGAAAACAGCTGAGTGAAAGACAAAAAGTAACAACAAAAAGAATAGTTTGTTTGACACAGCACAGTGTTTGTGGCCTGTTCAGGGTTGTCGCTCAGGGGGGTAAAGTGTGACTTAGTCACCAGGGCCCCATGTATAGAGGTATATGGGGCCCACACACAGAAGATGTATGGCTGAGGGGGGGCTCCATTGGAGCTGATTGTATATGGGGCCCAAAATGTGCTGCTACGCCCCTGGATCTGTTGCATTCCACTGCATCTTGTTTGCGCCAGCCCCCCACAATGCCAGAGTGTTTTGTTTTTTTGTGGTGTGGCCAAAACAATGGGCCCAACTCTCTGGAACACCCTGGGCCACTCAGTGTACCTACGTCATGAGGGGGAGAAGCTTTTAAGCTATTTTGCCCTTTGCCTGCGAGGGACAACCCTCAAACGACCATGAGACAGCAGAGGGTGCGCACCCCAGTTTTCACACACTAAAGGTGCTGCTTTAGGAGAAACAACAGAGAGAGCCAAGCACATCTCTCATCCCTTTCCCCCCCAAGTAGGAGAGCGCTGCAGACCAGCAGCAGCAGCAGCAGCATCATGTTCAAGACCAGCTACTTGCATGAGGTCCGCAAGGAGAAGTACGAGCGCTCGGACGTCTTCGAGGATGACGACACCCCGGAGGGCTCTGGCGTCGGCGGCTCCGGCTCCCCGGACCACCCCGCCGCGCCCGTGCACGGCTGGGAGAGCCTGCAGGACCTGAACAGCCGCTTCGCCCGCTACATCAACCGGGCGCGCGTCCTGGAGCAGCGCAACGCCATCTTCCGCAAGCAGCTGGAGACGCTGCAGCGCATGGAGGAGGCCACGGGCCTGGAGGAGGCCTTCGTGGAGCAGATCAACCTGAACCGCCAGCGCATCCGAGAGCTCTACTCGGACAAGGCCAAGCTCGAGAGGGACCTCAAGGACGCCGAGCGGATGCTGGACGAGTTCGCCAACAGGTGAGAGAGACTGCTGTCTGACTTGTCTTTGGTGTAGGTGGTGGGTGGTGAACCTTTTTCATTGGAGGGGCCACTTCAAATTCCTCCAAGGGTTGTTAAAGTCCTCCAAAGGCCAACAGGTGAGAGAGGCTGTCTGACTTGTCTTTGGCTTAGTCCAAAAAGTCAGAGAAGTCAGCGCGCACATTAGTAGCACAGGTGCTGGACCCAACAAAAGATCACTGAAAGGAAAATATACAGTAGGTCTGCAACACTGGGGGCATCAAACAGTGTTGTGGACCTATATTTTTTCCTTTCAGGTGTCTTTGGTGTAGGTCAGGGGTCGGGAACCTTTTTCCTTACAGGGGTCACTTCAAATTCCCCCAAGGGCGGTAAAAGTCCTCCAACTTTGAACACAAACCAGGATTTCCCCCCTGCACTTTAGGCCTATATTAAAGGCGGTCACCTTTAAAAGTAACAGACCCCACCTTCACTAGGTCTCCTGAGGATAACTTAATTGTATTGCAAGTGTAGTTTCTAAGACTACTTTACAGAATATGTCATATTTCATGTGAGGCTGCATAACATCAAACTTACATCGCGGGCCGGATAAAACGGCCGCACAGGGCCCTCGAGACATAGGTTCCCCACCCCTGGTCTAGGTGGTGGGAGGTGATGTGGATTCCTTAGTACAGTGATTCCCAACATGTGGGCCGGGGCCCACTGGTGGGCCCTGAAGGTATTCCAAGTGGGCCTTGAAATCATTTTCCAAAAATAATAATCATTTAGGTGTGTGTTGTTGTTGATTTATTTGAGTTTTTTTCTTAGTTGGGTAGAGATGGGCCCCGAACATTGTTGACAATTTCGAGTGGGTCCCAAGTTGAAAAAGGTTGGGAACCCCTGCCTTAGTAGGTCCTTGAGCATACATGCAGGCAATCACATTTCACCCACACTTACAAGTCAGGAAATGTATTACTGTGTTTTATGATAGTTATTACATGATATTACATTTTCATCCCAAAGCGACATATAGTTATTTACATGGTATTGGATACAGTCCCTTGAGCAGTATGGAGGTTATAGGGGCACCACAGCCATGGAGAGAGATAGGGAGTTGTGAAGGTTGGGATTCGAACCTGCAACCCTCTGATCTGAAACCTTATCTCCTTCCTCATTAGGCCACGCTGCCCCCTTGCGTTGATCAGGTTATCACTTACGTTCTTGGCCGTGGCCATGGCCAGCATGTCACCATCCCCAAAATGTATCACTGCCCAATAACAACCACATTCATGACCAGGACTGGACTGGCCATCTGGCATAGCGGGCATTTCCCGGTGGGCCCCACACCCTCGTGGGCCCCTATTTTAAGAAATGTAATCATGCGGGACCCACCGGTGAGGCAGTTCTGCCTTGCTAATTATGAATGGCCCCTTTAAGCCAAAAGTGCCCGGCCCTTATTTCTCCCCCAGTCCAGCCCTGCGCATGACACTTACACAAGTATAAAATGAACACTGTAAATTGACGACACAAGACATTTCCACAAGTCTAACATGAGCACTGTAGAAATCACATGACATTTGCACAAGTGTAACATGAGTTAACAACTCCGTGAAATGACAATGAGACATTTCCACAAGTGTACAATGCAGGGCTTGACACTGGCACCTGCCAACCGGCCAAATGCTGGTAAAACTTGGCTGTGGCTAGTAATACTTTCAGAGTCACTAGCCAATATGGCTGGCAGTTTGGTATGATATATGCATCCCTGTATTGTTTTGTTTTCCCCTTGTGTATCAATTGTTTGTATTTAAGTTCAAGAAAAATCTCAGTAACCCAGTGTCTATTTGCTTGATATACAGTATTTCCATGTAGAAATCTATATACACATCTTGCTTTAGCACCATGAGGTTAGATGTACACCATCATGATAAAGGGAAAAAATATAATATATATACAGTAATCTGTGGCTAGTGGAATACCTGAATGGCTAGTGACTCTGTAAAATCACTAGCCACAGTGGCCGGTGGGTGAAAAAAAGGTAATGTCAAGCCCTGGTACAATGAGCACTGTGACATTTCCGCAGGTACAAAAATGAATGTGAATACCAGGCCCAGCTGAGGGACACGCTGGAGCACCTTAATAAGGTAAGGCAGCACGGCAATGGGAATGGCCTGTGTGGAGTCTGTGGAAACAGAATTGTAAATTCATGTGTAGAATTGTAAATTCATGTACGTATGAGTAGGTTAGTGTGTGTGTGTGTGTGTGTGTGTGTGTGTGTGTGTGTGTGTGTGTGTGTGTGTGTGTGTGTGTGTGTGTGTGTGTGTGTGTGTGTGTGTGTGTGTGAGAGAGAGAGAGACAGAGAGAGAGAGAGAGAGAGAGAGAGAGAGAGAGAGAGAGAGAGAGAGAGAGAGAGAGAGAGAGAGATTATTGTCAATGTCTTGTTTATATGATTTTAGTCAATTGCACATTGGAGACTGGTCAAACGCAATTTCAAAATTCTGTGGTGCTAACCCTATTACATAGATTTTTGACAATAAAGTACTGTTGACTTGACTTGACTTGAATGTGACAAAAACTTGTAATGTTGTCATGACCAGAGATTAATTTAATGTGATTTGTTTCACTTCACTTAAACTGGAAGATCACCATAAGGCATGTAAATAGACATTTGTGTTTTGTATGTAAGAAAAGCATTGTGGAAATGTCAACAAAGATAAATTTGGATAGTCATGCAGTGTCTTTTTCTCTCCCAAGCATATTTTAACTTGCTCAGTACTGAAAATGAAAAGGCAGCAGTTTTTTTTAAGAAAGATACTGTTTTCTATATTTTTAATAAGGTCCCACCTTTAAAGGTTTTGATTTTTTTTTAGATTGTATTGATGTTAAGAGGCGTATTTAATGTTTTAATTTATATAGATGTTTTGTAAATTTGACGTGATGTTTTTTTTCTATCTGTATTGGCCATGATATAGCCATAGCTGCTGAAATGGCAATACATGTAAATCAGTGTTTCTCAAACTTTTTTTAGACAGAGGACCACTTTGTCTGCCCCAAAAATGTTCAGGGACCACCTGTCAACGAAATTGACAGCTGAGGGGTGCTAATTTGACGCTGCTAATTCCGATTGAAATCACAACCTTGTCTTATTGTGGTGAAAATAAGACTTCAGCTATGTCATTATGTTACAAATATACTGCTGCTAGCTCGTCTTGGAAAAGTAAAAATACCCTCGTGGACCACCTGAGCTTTGTTGAAGACCACTAGTGGTCCCCGGACCACACTTTGAGAATCACTGATGTAAATAATCAATCAATCAATCTTTTTCTCTACCATGTGCAGGAGGCTGACAATTCCCTGCTCAGAAACCTCGAGTATCAGATCCAGTCCCAGTTTCTCCAGGATGACATTAATTCCACCAAAGACAGACACAAAAAGGTTGGAGTCCTCCCTCTAGGATTTTATGTTGACGCTTTCATAGGATTTCTGACTCCCAGGAGAAAGTGTTGTTCTTGAGAACATTGAATTAGCTTCTTCTGTGAATGGATTACGAATGTTATGGTGTTACAAAATAAATAATGCACTTAAATGATTAAATCTAATCAATCCCCATATGATTTAGACAGGCACAAAGAAAAGTCAAGCAAAGGTCAAGTCAAATCTTAGTCTACTCTGCACTAACTCACACAACATTATCATGTCCATATTATATTATATTATATTATATTATATTATATTATATTATATTATTTTCTATTCTATTCTGTTCTATTCTATTCTATTCTATTCTATTATATTATATTATTTGATTTGACACAATGCTACTTTATCTAGTATAACAACTGTGTATTATTTAAAGATATAAGGAATATGTTATGGGACCTAAAGTTTAAGGCTGGAGGGTCGCACATGTAAAGCTCCAAAACAACAGAGAGTGAGGTGAGGGACAACACGCAGACATTTTTTGACAAAGGATTGAAAAGGATGATATGAAATAAGGCATAATTTTCTACTTATTTTATTATGCTTCATCTTCTTTGTAACTCAACTCTGTGTCACTGTCACATTCATATAAAAGGGCATTCTGCTTTCCTGGTGTACGGTTCTGATTTTGATGATGCATAATACAGAAGTAACAATATTCACTTTCATTTTTTTTGTCACAGAACCTGGCTGAAATCCAGACATATGTCAACATTCTGCAACAAATCAACCAGACGACTCCTCTTCTGCCCAACATGGGAGGAGGGATAGCAGAGGTACGTACGCTCTTCAATCCTGTTGCTACACTCTTTATTTTCTTTTTTCAGAAAGTTTGCTCAACTCCCAACTGTTTTTTATTAGGTCTTCGGGTGCGAGAAAAGTTCATATGTAAAAAAAAAAAAAAAGGCGCACTCTTGGGTGTAATTCTTCTTCTATTTTATTCTAGTGGGTTAGCATGACACAAATGGTCGAAACGTCTGTCTGTCATGCTAACCCACTAGAACAGGGGTTCTCAACCTTTTTTGAACAAACCCCCCATGGCATCATAATAAGCCTCCTAACGCCCCCTTGACCTCATCATAATCCTGCCAACGCCCCCCTTAGTATTGAAAAATAAAATAGGCTAATGCCCCTCAATGGGAATTAAGCCCCACTCCCACTCAGCTGTAACCTTCTCAACGCCCCCCTAGGGCTTCCCAACTCCTCCAGGGGGGCTGTAGCGCCCCGTTGAGAAACACTACACTAGAATAAAATACAAGTGTCTTTTCTAGGCCTACTAAATACACTCTTTATTTCTCATGCAGAGCTGAATTAATATCGCCAATTTGGCTAATGCTTCTAAATAGGTCAAGTGTATTCAACACGCATAAGATAATCATTATGGGAATCATTTTCATCAGTGTTTTTCAAATATTGACGCACATGTTTTATGTGTGTTTTTTTTAGACATGCCACACCTCATTTGCATGTTTGCCTTTTAGTCTTTGTTTGTTTGATCTTGAATAATTATTTCCCACTGCATCATGTACTCTTTACAGATGTAGGTTACGTGAACGGTATGCCTGTTGAATGATACACAGTATGTTTTGATTGCTTGATTGATTTAATTAATTTAACGCTGTTCTGAATGGTGAAGAAGGCCATAAGGGGTGAAACGCGTAGGTATCGTAGCCAAACAAAAAGTAAAAAATTGTAACGTAGAGTGTCTCAGATTTACTCTTCCTGGACCAAGTTAGAGTCCCTAGATCACAATTTTTTCTTACAATTTAATTCAGTTGTAAGTGTCGAATTAACACTCCAAAACCAGATTAATAATTAATTAATTTTCCAGTGTGTCATTCAACACTAAGAGTTGAATTTAAAATAATATCGAAAGGGCCCATGTGTGATTCGAATAGTGATGAATTAACACTGCAAAAACAAACTGATCAATTTTCCAGTGTATAATTCAACAATCAAAGACTTGACTTTGTATCAAGGATACACCCTGAAGAGGGCCGAAACACCTAGGCATTGCCGATTAACAAAAGTTTTTAAAAAATGTAACCTAGAGTGCATCTGATTTTCTCTACCTATCCAGTATATCTCATCTGCTGGCCTCTCCTCAGGGTTAGGAGATGCGCCACCATGCTGTTTATTGTACAGTTTATAGTATCTCTTCTTGTGTTTATTGTACAGTTCATTGTATAGTATCTCTTCTTGTGTCCTCTCCTCAGGATAAGGAGAAGCGCCATGCCCAGCGTCAGCTCCCCGCTCTGCAGATCCAGCTGGAGGAGTACAAGAGCGCTCTCTGCCAGCTGCAGGGACAGAGGCAGAGACTACAAACAGAGGTGGGAAACTAGACTAGCACACAGGCAGAGGCTCCAAACAGAGGTGGGTGGGGATGGGGAAAAAAAACAAAAACTAGACTAGACACAGTGGTGTAGTCTACATAGAACGCAGGTATATGCAGTATACCCACTTCAAAATTTCAGGGATTTCAGTATACCCACCTTAAATTGGTTGATCCATTATTCAGAATAGCACAAATATATACTGTAGGGCCTATACCCACCTCAAAAAATGCTCAAATATACATTACAAGAGTGCTCTCTGCCAGCTGCAAGCACAGATGCAGAGACTACAAACAGAGGTGGGTGGGGGAGAAAGAGGCTACAAACAGAGGTGGGTGGGGGAGAAAGAGGCTACAAACATAGGTGGGTGGGGATGGGGAAAAAAGTAAAATCTAGACTAGACACCTCGTTGCTTGGCAACTAATGGCATATTTATATTCATTGTTGCCACTTAACTGTATCATTGTAACAGTCAAACACTTAAAGGAAGCTCACTCGTTTGCTCTCTATCTGTCTGTCTTTTTTATGCTCTCTCTCTCTCTCTCTCTCTGCACCTTTAGACGTCTGTGCTGGAGCAGACCATTAAAAGTACCCAGGACAACTACAACGATGAGATTCAGCTGTACAACAAGCAGATCGAGAGCTTGAGGAAGGACATCGAGGCGGCCGAGCGCTCTCTGGAGAAGTACACCAACGACAGCAAGCACCTGGCAGTGTCTCAGTCCTCCCTCGAGAACGAGCTGGAGAGATACAAAAGGATCATTGAAAATGAGGACAACAGGTCAGTAACCTTACCATGATAGGTCAAGTTTTCAGGATAAAGTGAGGAGCACTTTTAGGACACTTAAAGGTTAGGGTTAGATTTGTGTAGAGATTTAACATTCTAGGTTACATTACATTATTGCATTACATTACATTTAGCAGACGCTTTTGACCAAAGCGACATACAAGGAGGACATTCAAGCAAGTTCAGTGTGGAGTCAGTAGGCTACAGAGTACAGCAGTATAAAAGTAATGTAGAACATACAGAGTGCAGAAAAGTAGTGGATGACCTATGAAGTGTAGTAGACTACACAGGTTAGTACCCATGAGGTGAGTAGAGGTTTTGACAATAACATCACAAAACTGCTTCCACCACAAGGTGGCAGTATTTCTCCACCAGACCAGTATGTCTACTCCACTGTATGTCTCACATCCACATTATTTCTTTATTTATACGTTACTTTGGCTGAGATCCTCTCCAGTTGTGAGGTTTCAAGACCATCACACGGATGTGAAAACATGATGATGATAAACATGAAACCAGACACAAGAGCTAGAAGATGTGATTCCTTTCCATGCCAGATGAGCCAAGAGAGTAAATAGTGTATTTGATGTGCTTTCTTGTTGCGTTTTCACAGGATGAGCCAAGAGAGTAAATGGTGTATTTGGTGTGCTTCATGTTGCGTTTTCACAAGAGTAAATGGTGTATTTGATGATGTGCTTCATGTTGCGTTTTCACAAGAGTAAATGGTGTATTTGGTGTGCTTCATGTTGCGTTTTCACAAGAGTAAATGGTGTATTTGATGTGCTTCATGTTGCGTTTTCACAAGATGAGCCAAGAGTAAATGGTGTATTTGATGATGTGCTTTCTTGTTGCGTTTTCACAGGCTGCACTCTGCCATCATCGGGACTCCAGTCACACTGTTTGCTACTAATTACCGGTTCAGTCACAACTCCTCTGCTCCTCGCAATGGGAAAGGTGAGAAACGAAACAAGCATGACACACACAGTAGGCCTTTTCTCACTGTTGTTAACCAGCAAGGCTAAATGGGAAAAATCACAGAGACCATGTGTGGAATGCCTGTTTATTTATTTAAATTGTTGTTGGCTTTTCTGCATTTAATTTTTTATAAGGGTAATTACAGGAAAATAAGATATTCTACTGTAGTACATCTTTTGTCTTCGTAAGTTCTTCATTTAGGTGTAATTATTTTGTGGCTGTTCAGATTCACATGCTCTTTTTGACCCCCAGGCACACATGGCAAAACTGGGAAGAGGTTTGACTGTTGTAAGATGCTTCACTGATTATTTTATACACACACACACACACACACACACACACACACACACACACACACACACACACACACACACACACACACACACACACACACACACACACACACACACACACACACACACACACACACACACGAGTCAGGATGGAAGTACAAGTCAACAAAAGGAGAAATAAAAAGTGAGGTGCTCAAGTAATGCCTGACCGTTAGCGTTGTGTACTGTTAATTTCAGGTGATTATTTTTTTTATTCTCACTAGTGCAGGGATGGGGAACCTTTTTCATTCAAGGGCCCACTTCAAATTCATCCAAGGGCCATCAAAGTCCTCCAAGGGAGGCATTATGAACTCAAACCAGGATTTCCCCCTACATTTTAGGACTATATTGAAGGCAGCTTTAAAACCAGCTTTAAAACAGACCCCACATTCTCTAGATCCCCTGAATATAAATTAATTGTATTGCAAATGTAATTTCTTAAAGATTCCTTCACAAACTATGTTATATTTCATGTGAAGCTGCTTAACATTAAAATTATATCGGGGGCCGGATAAAACGGCCTCAAGTGCCGCAAACGGCCCTCGAGACATAGGCTCCCAACCCCTGTTCTAGTTAGGGATGTAAATAAAATCGAAATGTATCGATGTATCGCATCGCATCGCATGGCATTCTTAAGAATCGAAAAGAATCGAATCACTGGCCCCTGTGCAATGCCCTAGCTCCATAACACAATAGTAGTGGAAAAGTAATTGAAAAAAATCGAATCAAACCGAATCGCATCACATCGTGGGGAAATCGTATCGAAAAAAATTTGAATCCCTGATTTAAGAAATCGATACCGTATCGTATCGTCATGAAGGCTGTGATTTACACCCCTAGTTCTAGTGGGTCACTGCATAGTAGAAGTGACTCGCTTACAGCCAAGTTCCGAACATCATTGAGCAAATGGAAGCACTAATGGGGCTCATAACCTAGCAACCAAATAAAGCCTAAACTTTCATAGGAAGCACTTTCTGATTTTGGAACATCATGTCTTGCTTTTCAAAGGCAAAAAGTATGAACACCAAGCAAAAAGACTATCTGTGCAGTCTATCTATGCAGTCAGGCCTCTAAATTAACACTCCAAATGCCGATGACATTTCAGTTTGGCTGGTGGAAAGTAAAGCTTACTAGCCACTTTGGCCCGTTAGTGAGTGTGTGTTTGGCTAGTGAGATTAACATCTACAAGCCATTTTGGCTGGTGAAGAAAAAAGTGAATTTAGAGTCCTGTATGTAGTATATGGCAAGTAACCTCACTGTAACTAGATCTCCATGCACGCTGTCACAAGTGACAATGCTGCTATTATTGTTGTCTGCCACCTGTCTCTGTTGACATCCTCTCCCTCACAGACATCTTGAAAAAACTCACTCTCAAACTCAAACTCACGGCACACTGACCAGGTCTAGGACCTAGAGAAAAACAGCAAAATGGTCAGTGTGCGGGAGTTTTTTCCAAGATGTCTGTGAGTGACCCATGGGCCATCTCCGACGCACCTGCCAGCTGAGGTGTGCGGAAAAAAAAAAAATCCAAGTTTAACGTTCCTCTCCCTCACAGACATCACCCAGGTCATGCAGGATATCACCAGCGTGAAAACCCGCCAGAAGAACCACCAGGGCAAGAAGGCGAACAAGAAGCGCGAGCTCAGCCCCAGGGACGTGATGGGTGGCAGCGGCGCCGGCGGTGTTGGCGGCACGTCTGGCTCTGGCGGCGGCGTGGACGGAAGCAGCATGTCCGGCGTGGATCACCTGGACGCCGACAAGCAAGGTGGCTCCACGCAGGTGGAGTGGGAGACCAGGCGTGAGAACGTGCCCCTCCATCATCATCATCACACATCACACGGCCTGGGCGGCGGCAAGAGTGGCGTGGTGGCCCGTGAGGACGTGCCCGACGGCGCCCAGATCAGCAAGGCCTTCGACACGCTCTGCAACATCGTCCGCGACCGCATGCGCCGCTACAAGAAGCCCGAGCCCATCGCCGACTTCTACACCAAGGGCCGCTACGTGCTGGTGACGGGCGACTCCAGCTACGAGGACCCCTGCTTCTACACCTCCTCGCCCTCCGGGGGACACGTCTTCGTCACCATCTGCGACGGCATGCTGCACCCTTACGACCCCAACGACCCTTACGGCCCCGTGGGACCCATCGGACCCATCGGACCCATCGGTCCTATCGGTCCCATCGGTCCTATTGGGCCAGTTGGTCCCATTGGGCCTATCGGGCCTATCGGGCCAGTTGGTCCTATCGGGCCCATTGGACCGATTGATCCTCCTGGGCCAGTTGGGCCGATCGGTCCCATTGATCCTCCAGGTCCTCCCGGGCCTCCTGTCGGTCCCGTCGGTCCGGTTGGTCCGATTGGCCCCAAAGGGACTTTTGGTCCCACCGATGACGACAACCCCTCACCTCCTCCTCCTCCCGTCTCTCCCCACCACCCCTCTTCCCCCTCAGACAACGGACACGACAAAGAAGGTAAAAGGAGAAACGGCGGCGGCGGTGGTGGTGGTGGCGGCGGTGGCGGTAAGCGCAATCAGAAATCAAAGCACGCAGACCAAGACCCCGGACACCCCTCGAACCCAGGAGGCAACCCGTCCCCCAACAGCAAACACCAAGGGGGCGGCCAGGACCCCAGCAGCGGCCAAGACCCCAACAGGAACCGCCAGTGGGAGCCTCGCTCCAGAGTCGACATCCCCCCCGGCTCCGTCAGCTACGAGAAGGTGGAGGTGGTGGAGTCCGTGGAGAGGCTGTCCCCCGACAACAAGGTCAAAGGTTACGAGGAGACGTCCATGATTGTGGAGACCACCATTGAGAAGACCAGCAAAAAGAAACACGGCGACCAGAGCTAGAAACAACGAGCTCCTAAAACACTGCAGACTGAAACAAACAGAACCATCTTCTTATGTCCCTTCCTGCCTCCTGACTGGCCACAATTGTCCTGGGGTGAATTTCTCAAAACCAAAGTTGCTAACTACATTAGCTACTTTGCTGTTTTCAATGCATTTTCCCATTGGCAACTACCGAAGTTGCTAACAGGCTAACAACTTCTCTTTTGAGAAACTCACCCCTGATCATGCATGCTCCTGCTGCCCTTTATACTGCTATTTACCTCACATAGCAAATTAGTCTGTCCTTTACTGTCTGAAAACTTGGGGAACACCTGTCAAAAGGCTATGACCTCAGTAAAAACGCATTAAAAAGTACCTCCAATTTTCCTCACGCATTCACAGAACAATCCCAAATGCTCACAATTTTTAAGCTACTACAGAACACTGCTGCCCTCACAAACACACCATCTAACGACGCGCCTCACACATCCTGCCCTACCAAAAGCCTGGTGCGTAAAGTATCAGTAACATTTCAAGCATATCTCTGCTGTGTGTTGCATCAGAAATAAAATGTGAAACCTTGCAAGCCCATATTTGTGTGCGGTTCTATATCCTGACTAATGTCTGTCTATGTATATGTATGTATATGTAATAAATGTGTGGGTTATTGTGATACTTCTTGACTACGGCCAGATTTATATCGCAGTAGGCTATTACAATATCCCTTGTTGTTATGCAATTAATTAATCAATCAATATGATTATTATATTACATGAACTTAGCCTTCATATTAATGACATTGATGACACAGTTCTATAACTAGAAAAGTGTTTTATGTGTTATATGTTGGATTTGGCACAGAAAGACATCTAAATTTACCCGACTCAAAAAAACTTCAACTACTATGTTACATCTCTCGTCATATTTACAAAATCAATAAAAGAGAGGGCATGTAAGTCATCCGTGAAGAAGTTGCCCAAGGTGAACTGTTAATATGCCATGAGTCACCTTCTAACGGACGTGACTAAGAACAAATTCATCTTTTGTGAACATTTTGAAAAATAACGATCTGGGATTTGTTTTGTAGACTTCCACCCCCTGTGGGTTGTTCTGTTGAATGAGAGAGAGAGATTCTGCTTCTGATTGCTCTGAGAATGAGAGCTTAGCTGAATCTGAAATGTTTAGTCATTGCCTGTGTAGTATATTATTATATTATTATTATATTATGTTGGAGCCAACCCCTCAGGCTGTTATGTAAGGAAGAAAACGCCTCTCACTGGAGTGTGCTCTCTTTATATATTATATTATTGTGAACACAAACATTTCAGATTCGCAAATGGGCAAGAAAAACAAAATAGCCACTTGTGTGTAATTTGCACACAAAAAAAAGTTACTGTGACATTGACCACATTTAATTATCCCTTGGGAAAACCTTCAAAATATATAATGTGTATCTACATAACACTGAGTTAAAATCTCATCAAGTTCAGTACTCTAACAAAAAAGCTGAGCAGATTTATTAGTCGATAGACAAGTGGATATGAGATAAACTTGCGAAAGCCAAGATGTTAAGATTTCTACAGGCGTAACCTTTTATACATAAACACAAACATATTCTCGTCATGAAAATATAACAGAGGGGCTATCAATGCTGTTTGCAAGATGTTAAACTTTAAATAGGATAGCACACGTAATATTTTACACAAACTGTACAACAGCTTTCTTTTACAGGAAAATGAATAAAGCTCAACTTGCAGGTTAAAACACTGTTGAATTATTTTTAAGGGATGCAAACCAAGAGGTAAATGAAAAACAAACACACTCAACTTGCAATAATATAGGCCACAGTCATTTAGTGAGGAATTTCAAAACACAACTGGAAAAACATTCACATTCACAAAAGTGAATGACGCTGGTTAAAAATTGATTAAAAAATGACCAACCACAGCTTTTGACGCTGGGAAAGATTTGTAAATTGACAGACCAAGAAAATACCTAATTTTAGAAGATTAGAAATTGACTTGTGTAAATCACAAAAAGTCATGTGGTTAGGCATCACATAGGCCTACAATTGAATAAGGCAAAAACAAATATTGTAACCACAGGCATAATATCTTCAGTAACTTCTACATTTTTGAAGAAAACATACAATTTAGTAAGACTACCTGTATAGGCATGAACAAATTGCAAGCATTATGCCACCCTGTTAAGTCTTCCAATCAGCCAATTAGTTGTTTGGCCTTCATCAATTACAGTTTATTCATGGTTCCCACCTCTCAAAAATATAAAAAACACCTCTCAGTACATTTTTCTGTTAGACCAAATATGTGTATTTTCAGCATGACCTCCATTAAGACATCCTATGAGCAACCAAAACATCAATTTGTTTTTGGTACGCTTATAAGGCTTTGGCAACATTTTTCTGTGACCCTTATGTAAACAGTACAGTGCGATCACTGTGGCCTAGTCAGCAGAACGAAACGTTTTGAAATTACTGCAGAATGCAAGACTGAAATGCAACAGACATCATGTCACGTACAGTATGTGTATGTGGTAGGCTATCAAGTCATAGAGGTTCAATTTTGAAAAAGGAATACAATCGTAATCTGTAGGTATATATATATATATAGTGTGTGATTATGTTCGATGTAAATGGTGTTCACCACCTACAAACTTGGTTTGCACTAGGCCCATTTCTAGCACAGCAACAGTCGAGCACTTTGGTTAATCTGCTGCTCTTAAAGGTAGAGAATGCCATTTTAGTTGCTTATTTTCAAAATGTATGCTTCACATTCACAAATGTGATCTTTTCATGAGTAACAATAAACAAATATGTCCTAGTCTGACCAAAATACATTACGTTTTGCAGCCAAATATGTCTATAAATGTAAATTCAAATTAGAGGACACGGAGAAGACCCATCGATTTATGTATGAAAAGTGCAAAGTTCACAGTCATAATGAGTACTTAATCATTGATGGTGGCGATTATTATGCATGAAAAACTTAACATTTGTGAATGAGCAACACACGCTTTGAAAATTAACTACTGGGGAAAGCATACATACTCTACCTTTAAGGATGACTGCAGCAGCTACTGAGGTCTCCTGTTAGCGAGACATGGAATGCTATTTGGAGATGAGGGAAATGGGGGAGGAATTTGGTAAAACAAAAAATAAAATGTTTGTTATTACATTAAATTACATGCAGCAGACACCTTTGACCCAAGCCACTTACAAGGAGGAAATTCAGGCAAGTACAGAGTAAGGGGTCAGCAGAGAATATAGCAGTATAGCTATAGTATAGCAGTATACTAATATCTTGTATACTGCTATACTCTGTACTGACCCCTTACTCTGTACTTGCCTGAATTTCGTCCTTGTAAGTTGCTTTGGTCAAAGACGGCAGCTAAATGTAATGCTTGTGTTTAAGACATGTACACGTACATTTAGACACATTTAACCTGCAAGCTGCTCTTTCTTTAATATAGAGAAGATAGAACGTAAATCTATTTCATATATACATCTTTGTAAAGAGTAATAAAAACAATACAGAAAAGGCATATTTTTCTTCTTTTATAGATACATTACACTTCTGATCTAGATACAAGTCATGTCGAACAAAACACAGGAGAAAGCAGCGACAGAAAAAAGTACAGAATATAGAAGAAAGAGAGAGGAGCAAGAGAGGAGGAGAGAATTAGACGGAGAGAGAGAGAGGGAGAGAGAGAGAGAGAGAGAGGGAGTGTGTGTGTGTATATGTGTGTGTGTGTGTGTGCATGTGCATGTGCGTGTGTGTGCGTGCGTGTGTGTGAATGAGAGAGAGAGAGAGAGAGAGAGAGAGAGAGAGAGAGAGAGAGAGAGAGAGAGAGAGAGAGAGAGAGAGAGAGAGAGAGAGAGAGAGAGAGAGAGAGAGAGAGAGAGAGAGAGAGAGAGAGAGAGAGAGAGAGAGATCATCATCATCGTCATGCAGTCGCCAGTCGTCGTTAATTTCTATTCATCAAGCTCTTGAGACTTCGCTCCAGCGCCTCGTCCAGCTCGTCCTCCAGCTCCTCCTTCTTGGAGATGGCCAGTTTGGATTGGTAGTCGCGCACCACCTGGTCAATGTACGGGGCGCTTTGCGTTCCGTGCAGCATCAGTGTCCACTCGCGCAGGACGCCCGCCCGCGGCGCCTCCTCGCCCTGGAAGTGGACCTCCAGCGTCCAGGTGCCCCGCGGGTCCTCGCCCCAGGACTGGGTGGTCATGAAGGGCCACTTGTCGAAGCCCACCTTGGCGTCCTCGTCGCGGGGCCGGCGGCTCAGCAGGATGGACCTGGTGCCCATGGGGGACGTCATGTTCATGTTCAGGTCGCCGCGGCGACTGGCGTTGACGGTCACCACGGCCTGCACGTGCTCCAGGTAGCGCACGAAGTTCTCCTTGCCCTGGCAGGCGTCCGTGGTGATGGTCAGCACCAGCCTGTCGTCGGACTGGATTGCACTGCAACAAGAGAAAACATTACATTCAGGACTCTAAATTAAACATTTTCATCACTAGTCAAAATGGATAGTAGATGTTTGTCTTACTATCCAAACACACACTGACTAATGGGACAAAGTGGCTAGTAAATTGGTCTTTTCTACCAGCCAGACTGAAATTTCACCAGCATTTGGCTGGTTGGCTGGTGTTAATTTAGAGTCCTCTGATTACATTGCATTACACTTGGCTGACGCTTTTTAATGTACACAAAGTGACTTACAGATATTTACAGGGTATTGGCTACCGCCGCTGGAGCAGTATGGGGCTAGGTGCGTTGCTCAAGGGCTCCTCAGCCAGGGAGTGCGGTACTAGGGAGTGTAAGGGTGGGATTCGAACATGCAACCCTCTGATCTAAAGCCCATCTCCTTAACCATTACGCCATGGCAGCCCAATCAGAAAACCGTGGACAGACCATTAGCCTAAACTAAACCAAAAGCCATTTAAATTATTAGCAGGCCTAGTGTACAGCATATGAACAAGTGATCTGATAACACAGAGGTTATTTACTGGTGGTTGAATACCACACAGTGTAATCAACGAAATTACAGCTTGTAAAATTGTAGGGCATTAAACATGGGCATTAAACATGCTTCCTTTTCAAAGACATTTTATTTGAAAGGTATCAACCACAGTTGTTGATTCATTCCAATTTAGGTGCTTGTTGCAAGTATGCATATATTTTTGTGGATATTTTTTTGTCTGTTTACGTGTAAACACGACATGTGGATAAAAATAAAAACTACATTATGACAGGTGCGTTCAAGCCCCCTGAAAAGGATATATTTTTTTAAATCGAAGTTTTAAAAGGTGGTTTCTAAAACACAGTTTACCTGTAAATGAGAGGCCGAAACTGATGCTTTTTCAAAAATATCCATATACAAGTAAACAGCTTTTAAAAGGTTTGATGACTTCTGAGTGATTGATTGTCTATTCTGCACTCTGATAACACTGTACCTTCATGTTTCAAGACATTTGCCCAAATTGCCTTTAAGAATGTTGAATTTAGAGGACCGATTCTGTGTATTTTGTCTGATTTGAAAATAAAGAAGAGCTACTTGGGTGCTGCTGTGGCTCAGTGCTGAGCCCCTCACAAATGGGATTGCATTTCCATAGGGACCCGGGTTCGAGTGCGGCCTGGATCATTTCCCAGCCTTGCCCCATCTCTTTCTCCTGCTCATTTCCTGTCTCACACAGTCCTGTCATAATAGGACTCAAACAGGCAGCTAATTTCCAAGAGGGCAATATTACAATATCATCCACACTTCCTGGATCCAGAGGCTAACCCTCATCATTGCCAAAAACTCATCCATTGTAAATTCACCAGATTATTATCAATTATGATGAAACTCTAATAATAAAAAAAACCCATACAAAGTATTTCGAAGCTGTTAACGAAATAAACAACAAACAAACTACAACACTACAACAAAGACTTGGAACAGAATAGCATTACTACGAGCAAATTAAAGATTTGCGTAAGAAAAAGGAAAAAAGGAAAAAGGAAAAAAGAAACAGAAAAAAATGTCCGCTTGTACGGTATCTGGCATGGTGTCAAACAGCATCTATAGCAGTCCGCCCAGCAGTTGGCTTGGGCAGCCGTGCAGGTGTCCTCGCCTGATTCCACGCCGGTCGATGCCAGAACAATTACACCCAGGGGATCATCACAGTAAAGGGCAAGTGGTGAGACGAGTGACAATCACAGCCAGACAACATGCTGGAGATGTAAACCACCGTATGAGGCACACTGTAGGTGAGGAAATGCAGACAAAAATGGCTGCTCAAAAAATGAAAATGTAAACTGGATATTTTTTAAATAGAAACCAAAACAGTAAATACTAAAAAAAAAAAACACTCAAAATCAAAGCAAGACAACACCTCTGGCGAGAAACCAACGGCACCTCTTACGGCACCCTCAGCCTGACTCATAAGAGCATTGAGCTACTCCCTCTCCTAAATAGCCCGTCCCATTCATCAGCTGGTCTAACTGGTTAGCAGGGATACACCCTTCACCATTCATTGCATTGTAGGAGCATTTTACACCACGCACTGCCCCCTGCTCTTTCGCCTACACAATTCGTGGGCAATAAAACTAGCCATCCGGACACCTAAAAACCATGGAGAAAAACAGGGCCAACCCATCACATTGGCTGTAAATGGGATACAAGTCATTTTAAGGTCAGATTGACACTCCCAAGCGTAATTCCCAGCTCACACAGTCAAAACAAAATCACACAGTCTAAACACAATGTGCAGGGGGCTATGCTGTATTGTGCTGTATTATGTTGTGTTGCATATTGTGTTATGCACTTTACATTGTGTTGTATTGTGTTGTATTTGTTGCATCTTCTTTTGTATGTTGTTTATTGTGTTTTTTTCTTTTCTTCCTGAAAGCCAAAACCACTTTAAACTCCATAATGCCATGACCGTCTGTCTTTGTCCCCGAGGGTGGAATAAGCTACCGGCTGCGTCAAAAGTAGGCTCATCCCTCTCAACCCTCAACAAGCTTGTGAAGTCTCAACACTCCTCACCATCAAGCTCCAAGAGAGCTTCCTTGCATATCAAAATGAACTGTACTCATCCGTATACATATCCCTTTGCACTAACTTTGTCATGCCTGCATAGTATGGCCCTAAAATAAAAATGTCTGAATATTACGCCACACTGCAAGGTACTGTGGACTGGACTATCTGTTCTGTGCATCACTACCAGATTAAGTCCAGGTAGGCTTTTCGTCCAATATTTTTTGTGCTGCAACAATAGAAACTACATCGTGTTAAGTGCTGTCTGCAAAGGCCACATGAGAATAAAAGGAAGTCTAGTCTATTCCATGATTGTTTTTCAAATGGCTGTGGCGGTGGCTCTTTGCATGGTTGTAAAAGCATGGTCCTGTTGGAAAGATTTTTCACTATCTTACATGAATTTTGAAGGTTTCCTTTTTTCAAGGTGTCTTCACCTGATACCGTGGCAGTCAATCAAGACAAGGCCAGAGCAATTATACCCACGCACATCGCAACAGGAAAGGACAAGTCTGATTGACGGCCAATACCTTTTGACAGCATTGTTCATTGTCGTCGACAATACAGGCATTCTACTCTCTTCCATTTTGTTTTCAATTGGCTGTGGTGGTATGGTCAGCCACCGCCTGGCTCTAATCTAAAGCATGGCCTGTCTTCCTGCAAAGTGACCTCACGTGCCAGGAATTAATTTGTCAGCCCTCTTCAGCAAATGTTCAAGGTTTCTTCGGCGGTGATTATGCAGAACAGTGTGACCTCAGGATTTTCAAGTGGCCTATTGAAAGTCAATGGGACATTCACCAGCATTCTTCTGTCTGTATAATCCACTGTCCACTATGTATAAGCCACCACCACAAAGGGAATAAATAGCAGAATCCACCACTTGCAGGGTGAAGTCCCAAAAATACTGTATATCTGAACACTGAAAAAATATATGCAGTTTACATGCACACTGCTACCAGAGATAAGATTCTTCTTGCACTCTCTCTGTTGCTGCTGCTCCCAGTGATTTTATTCTAAACAACCCTTCAGCCATAAATAATTGTTTCAACTGACCTATACTGCCTTACAAAGGCGGCAAAGTACAGGAACTACACAAATATTGAAACTCAGAAAAATGTCATCAAATCCTTGGTATTTGCTTGGATTCCCTATAAACTGCAAATTTGACATGGCAATATCTCTAAAAAGGGACACATTTGGACCATAAGGCTTTGTCACAAGATAAATGAGGTGTTCTGAAAACTATTTTCAGGATAAACTCAATTTGAATATATACTATGTAGTTACTGAAGTGAAATCCCGAGCACCCGAGCAGCACAGATGCAATTATTTTGAAAGTGAAAGAAAGCCCATTGGGAAACTCCAACTCCCATTGTCATTGTGACACAGCACTCCACAGCACACAAGTGAACACTGCACACTGCACACAACAAAATTGCATTTATGCCTCACCCGTGCAAGGGGGCAGCCCTCAGTGGCGCCCCATGGGGAGCAGTGCGGTGGGACGGTACCATGCTCAGGGTACCTCAGTCATGGAGGAGGATGGGGGAGAGCACTGGTTGATTACTCCCCCCCACCAACCTGGCGGGTCGGGAGTCGAACCGGCAACCTCTGGGATGCAAGTCTGACGCCCTAACCGCTCACCCATGATTGCCCACATTATTTTCTTCTTTATTCAAGTGCACAACATGGGACAAACGTTTCAATGGGTTAATCATCTTCATCAGAGTCCGGACTGAATATGATGAATATGGTTAACTCATTGAAACGTTAGTCCCATGAATAAAGAAGAAAATCAGTATCTGTATCAGTATCAGTATCAGTATCAATATCAGCATCTGTGCTGCTCCCGTGTTTTCTTTCCAGTTAAGATGTCCTGCCTGTCTCCCGTCGATGCATTACCCCTTTGTTGGTGTAGTTGCTGCCCTTTGCCTTTGTATGGCAGTATAGTAGAGCACCATCTGTTCCTCTCCACTACAGTGGCTCCACACCACAGCATGAAGGATAGGTCTACGCTACACCAGAGGAGACCCTGAGCCCGAGGTGTACAGTAAGAATTGGGTCAGCTGCCCCTGTGGATAACCTTATTCCCTCCATCGCACAAGAAAGTGGAACATCGACTGTTCAATTTAAATGATGGATGCAGTTGATGTTGGACTCTCAACCGGCGGGCCACTGAAAGATATTGTTTCCTAGGAACTGATGTTGTTTCCTGGGAGCTGCCAGGGGTTCCTGAGTTTTAACACCAGGCTGCTGGATATTCCGAGCAGGGCTTGACATTGGCACCTGCAAACCAGACAAATGCTGGTAAAACTTGGCTGTGACAGGCTAGTAGTTTGGCAGGTAGTTGAATTTACACACAATAGACTATGTTGTGTTGTTCTGGGTATCATACACTTGGTTTGTATTCGTCAGTTTTATGTCCGAAACTATGTTAAGGGTGTGATTTTCTTCTTCCTATAGAATTTCTTCCAAGCCTAAACATAGGCTATCATGGTAGAAAACAAGACAGCTGTGACCAAAGGTGAAGCTAGTACAGTAGAAAGGCTGAATGGCTTGTGACTCTGTAAAGCCACTAGCCACATTGACCAGTGAGCATAAGAGTTAATGTCAAGCCCTGATTACGAGTATGGCTGAGGGGAGATTTCCACAGCCATCTCACCATCATCTTTGCCACGGGAAAATGGGAAGGCAGCTCGCTGTGCCCCGATGTTTTAGGGAATTGGTCTTTGGGGCAGCTGTGGCCTAATGGCTAGTCTTCATCAGATCAGAGGGTTGCAGGTTCAAATCCCACCCTTACCTGTCTGTACATCTCTATCCTTGGCTGAAGTGCCCTTGAGGAAGGCACGCAACCCCTGATTGATTTAGAGACTGTAACCAATACCCTGTAAATAACTAGAAATGCACTCAGAGAGTGTAGACCTCTGCCAAGGAAGCTGTTTGACAGAGCAGTTGACTATGTTACACCCTATTTGTACATTCTGCCTTGTTTTGTGAGTTAGAAACTGGAGTGTCAAAATTTGCCCTGTCCCGCAATGGTGAGGAATGTCTTCTTTTTAAATCCTGGATCCGGATTGTGATGCGGATCACCACCACTTCACTTGTTCCTTTTGCCATCTCCAACAACTCCACAACTCCACAAAATTTCAAATTCCCTGCTAACAGAATAACAAACAAATCAACGCAACCAAAAACATAACCTCATTGGTGGAGGTACGCTTCTATGGATAAAAGCTTCAGCTAAATGTAATGTAATGGATCAGAGGGCTTCAGCTTCCAATTTCACGCTCACGCTCACTTCCAACTAATATCTGCTCAAAGATGAACTGGATGAATTAGAATCTCTACAGATATGCTCCGGGGACAGTAACCAATAACATTTGGTAAGTAAGTAAGTAGTAATGGCAGGTTGCTTTGCATAAAAGTGCCAATTAAGTTCAAATGTAATGAACTCTCACGTTGTTCTGAACTCTGCATTAGGTAATGTTGTGTATTGCCCGCATTGCTCAATTGGCAGTGTATACATACATTTTGCCATTTCTGTGAAATCCAAATATGCAAATATTACCTTACCCATGAGAGGCTGTATTCAGGCTTATTTTATGCACATTCAGATCTGTACCTATACAGCTATTATCAGTAATGAGGTGTCACAGGCAGGGCAGTTGAGTTGATGTTGATGTAACTGACAGTACTGTCTAGCTCAGAGTGCTTGAAGCCGTTTACAGGTAAACAGATATTTTGCATTGGTTTTCGCCTCTTGTTCACACATAAATATAGTTTCAGAAAGCACATTTCAAAACTCTGTTATTTTTGTGCACAGGTCGTGTTTATATGTAAACACCTTTAAAAAAAAACAAAACAAAAAAACAATCTGCATTTAAAAATATCCACAAAGGAATAACCAGCACTTTAAAGAAAAGAAATGAAAACTATCAGGGCAATGAGAAAAGATGTATGAGAATGATGTATCGCTCAACGGTAACTTTTAAAATGGCTCATTTAAAGTTAACATGTAATTGACAGGCGTTTTAGTCACTGGAGAGACAATGATCGGTGATCCATGTTGGCATTTCATAGATGCCTGGTGCATCATCACTTACACCGTCATACGGAACAGCTGATTAATTGCACATTATATTGGAGTGTGTGATTAGTGGATAAGCAGCACTGGGTAAAATAGCCAAATACGCAGTTCACCAAATGAGCCAAATTAATTCTCAACCTGTGCTGTACTGTGTGTGTGTGTGTGTGTGTGTGTGTGTGTGTGTGTGTGTGTGTGTGTGTGTGTGTGTGTGTGTGTGTGTGTGTGTGTGTGTGTGTGTGTGTGTGTGTGTGCGCGTTAGTGTGTACGTATTCGTATGCGTGTGTGTGCGTGTGTGTGTACGTATGCGTGTGTGTGCGTCCGTGCGTGCGTGAGTGAGTGTATGTGTGTGTGTGCGCGACTGCGCGCGCGTGAGTGTGTGTGAGTGTGAATGTATGTGCCAGCGTGTGTGTGTGTGCAGTAGGCACTTCACTAACTGTGTTTCCTGGAGGGAGCCGGCCACGCAGTGTGTGTGTGTGTGTGTGTGTGTGTGTATGTGTGTGTGTGTGTGTGTGTGTGTGTGTGTGTGTGTGTGTATGTGTGTGTGTGTGTGTGCGCCCGTGTGTATGCGTGTGTAAGAGGCACTCACTGTGTTTCTTGGAAGGAGCCAGCGAAGCAGTGGAACCTCTCCCGCACGGTCTTCCACTCCTGGGCCATGTGTGTGTGTGTGTGTGTGTGTGTGTGTGTGTGTGTGTGTGTGTGTGTGTGTGTGTGTGTGTGTGTGTGTCTGTGTGTGTGTGTGTGTGTGTGTGTGTGTGTGTGTGTGTGTGTGTGTGTGTGTGTGTGTGTGTGTGTGTGTGGGTGTGTGTGTGCGCCTGTGTGTGTGTGTGCGTGTGTGTGTGTGTGTGTGTGTGTGTGTGTGTGTGTGTGTGTGTGTGTGCGCGTGTGTGTGTGTGTGTGTGTGTGTGTGTGTGTGTGTGTGTGTGTGTGTGTGTGTGTGTGTGTGTGTGTACCACTCACTGTGTCTCCTGCAGGGATCCGGCGACGCAGTGGAACCTCTCTGGCACGGTCTTCCACTCCTGGGCCATCTTGACCATGCCGCCGGCGTCCAGCACCCCGTAGCCAAACAGGTGGTTGAACTCCAGGCCCACGCCGTTACGCTGCCAGCGGTGCACCTCGTCATGCAGCTGGTTACGCTTGGACGTCAGCACCGCCAAGTGCTGCATGTCACGCCACGTCAGGTTGGGGCTGAAACAGATAGACACATGCATACATATCCACGCACATACACACACACACACACACACACACACACATGCATACATACACACACACACACACACACATGCATACATACACACACACACACACACACACACACACACACACACACACACACACACACACACACACACACACACACACACACACACACACTGGTTACGCTTGGAGGTGAGGTGAGCACACACACACACACACACACACATACGTGCACACACACACACACACACACACACACACACACACACACACACACACACACACACACACACACACACACACACACACACACACACACACACACACACACACACACACACACACACACACAGGTTACGCTTGGAGGTCAGCACCGCCAGATGCTGCATGTCCCTCCACGTCAGGTTGGGGCTGAAACAGATAGACACATGCATACATATCCACGCACATACACACACACACACACACATGCATACATACACACACACACACACACACACACACACACACACACACACACACACACACACACACACACACACACACACACACACTGGTTACGCTTGGAGGTGAGGTGAGCACCGCCAAGTGCTGCATGTCCCTCCATGTCAGGTTGGGGCTGTTTGGCACACGCAGAGAATAGACACGTGGACACACACACACATGCATACATACGCACACACACACACACACAGACACACACAGACACAGACACACACACACACACAGACACACACATACACACACACACGCACGCACATACACACACACACGCGCATACACACACAGGCGCGCACACACACACACACACACACACACACACACACACATGCACGCACATACACACACAGGCGCACACACACACCCACACACACACACACACACACACACATACACACACACACACGAGCAAACAAACACACAGTGACACAGTGTGATTAGTGTGCTTCCTCAAGCACATTATCAATCTTCTTAATTGGTGGCTCGCTGTCAGTTATGTCCCTTTTCACACGTTTAGTTTAGTTGGTCTCTGTTCAGGCCTCCTAACTGTAGTTCAGGGCTTAGGCCACGGACACAAAGGTCTAACATTGACATTTCTACCTGAGCAAATGAAAGGTTTTTTTGGCTTATTGAAGGCTTGTATGACATATTGTTTTATTTATTATTTATTTACATTTTTTCGTCCACCTTGTCTTTTCCATTCAAATGAATGGCAGAATCAGGCCATCGGAATAGCGTGCTGTAAGGAGAACAGTAATATACCCAGAGCCGCTGACAGCTTTGGCAGGGCCCAGGACAAAGTAATTTGAAAGGGCCCCTCACCCAAGTACTGTACATACAATGTAATGGGGACTCAATTCTGGGCCCCCTCTCTCCCTAGGGCCCGGGACAACATACCCATTTCTCCCCCTCTGTCAGCGGACCTGAATATACCATAACTAGTGTGAATCCATGCACATCCTGCCGTACATGTTAATGAGCTTTTTCATCATGTGGAAGCGATGTTCATCAAGATAAATAGAATATCGAAATTATTTTTTTCCCCCTTTCTGCACATGCACTGTAGGTCCTGTCACGGTCCTCCTGCCATGCCATGATTATGTAAGTTGCCTCGTTTAAATGAGGTAGAGTGTGGGGTTTACTGATAACGAGTTAGCCGGTTAGCCGGCTAGCTGGCTAGCTGCCAAGCGGCTACTGCCCCCGAGGCTGCCACAGAAACATAAGCTCAGATTTCCTGCACCGGCACCGCACTATCGCCAGCGTCTCTCTTTGAATATTTTGAGACAAAAACATTTCCACCAACAACAAAAAAACTAAACAACCAAAAAAAACAAAGCAATGCTTCATGCATTTAATGGTGAAACACATTAGGAAAGATTATAACAGGCTTAATGATGCACGCGCCGAGCCAAGGCAGTAAAATGAGTTAATCTTTGCCTGGAGGTGTGTATTTAGCTTTCTCCCACTTAAGAGCCTTATATCAGTGGTGGGCCAGCCTGAGTGTATTTAGGTGGAGGGAATGGACTCGTAAGCCCACATGCACTATTTACCCTCTGGCTAAAGCGCAGGGCAGGGGCGTAGCAGCAAATCGTGGGCCCTATGTACAATCAGCTCCAATGGACCCCCCCCCCCCCCCATCTTTATATCTGCTTATATCAGCAGGGCCAGGTTATCCATAAGGGCCAGTGGCGCAGTGCCCAGGGGCACCAACCAATTACAGCCAGTTAGGGGCACCACATGGGGACCCACTAGTTTGGCGCCCTCTCGGAACTTGCGTGGTACGTCACATGGTAATCAAACATTTCAAACAAGCGATTTAAGGTTAGGGTTAGGTTTAGGGTTAAGGTTAGGGTTAGGGTTAGGGTTAGGGTTAAGGTTAGGGTTAAGGTTAGGGTTAGGTTTAGGGTTAAGGTTAGGTTTAGGTTTAGGGTTAGGGTCGTATGACGTAAGTGGTAAGTACCGAAAGGGCGTCGAATTAGTGAGTCCCGCACCACATGACACAAATTTTACTATAAATATTGTTTATAACCTCCTGCAAGATGTAGTGCCCGGGGGCACCCCAGTGTCTTAATACGGTCCTGTAAATCAGACACTGTGGGCCCCCTATGTACAAGGGGCCCTGGTGACTCAGTCACACTTACCCCCCCCCTGTACGACACCCCTGAGCGCAGGCCTAACGGCTGTGTCCTCTCCCACTGACGGCAGTGTCATGATTTAGAGCTGGGCAAACACTGGGGCTTCATAGGAGCAGGACGACGGAGGTGTTTACTAGATGTGCATCAGAGGTGGCGGGGAGGCCGGTGGGAGTGGTGGTGGTGGTGGTGGTGGGGGCGTATGCTAACAGCTCCGCTAACAACAGAGGCACTCTGACATGGAGAGGAATGAATGGAACAGCAAAGAGAAGAGAAAAGGGCAGTGGGCATGTACACAGGGTTGCCAGATGAGGCTGACGATTTCCAGCCCAAAAAATGCTCAAAATCCCGCCCAATTCTATTGATTTCTATGGTAAAAATTGGGCAGGTTTTTCCTGCTAAATGCTACCTGCTAAATTTTTACCCGCACGCAGCCATCCTAAGCAGCCCAATTGGGCGGGAAACAGCCCAATCTGGCAACACTGCATGTACATGTGTTCAAACAAGGACTCCCTTCTCTATAAAGGGCAACACGTTTCTTTTTCTTTCTTCTTTTCTTTTCTTTTTTTTCGTTATGTTGAGGGAAAGTTGTAATTCTGCGGTGATTGGGTGGAGGGTGAAATACTTTAATTGCAGGCGATACAGTATGAAGTGTTGTTTCTGGACTTTGCTTGTTTTTCGGTATTTGTCTTGGGGCTTGGGTTGCATTTAGGTATCGCAATAATAAGAAACGATTCAAAATGCAACAGGAGAGAGAGAGAGAGAACAAACCCTTCCAGTCCTTTCAGTCATTTCAGCCAATCTTTGTCAGCTCAAAAGTGTTTCTGTATTTTGAAGGGGAAAAAAAGAGAAACAACCCAGAGCCCTGTGTTCAAACTAATTATAGGTGAGAAGATGAGCTATTCAGTCTCCTCAGAGGTGTTCAGTTCAGTTCAGTAGGGTTTCATCAGTTTAATTATGTGCGTCATTCAAATGGTGAAGCCATTGTGTCTTTGACCCCTTCCATCACCATTTTCCTCTCTTTCTCGCTCTTGCGGAGGGGGAAAAAGGTGTACGCAATTGGCTTCATCTGTCATCGTCCCTCTCACTTTCTCTCTCTCTTTCTCTCTCTCTTTCTCTCTCTCTCTCTCTGTCTCTTTCTGTCTGTCTCTTTCTCCCTGGCATGGAAAAGAAAAGGTGTACACAATTGGCCCCATCTCTCATTGTCCCTCTCTCTCTTTCCCTCTCTCTCCCTCTCTGTCTCTCTCTCTCTCTCTCTCTCTCTCTCTCTCTCTGTCATCCTCTCTCTCTCTCTCTCTCTCTCCCCCTCTCCATCTCTCTTCCCCCCCCCCCCCACCACACTCTCTCAGGGCTAGTATGTGTACGTACTTAGCCTCCAGTGCCAATGCAAACACGCCCGCCGCCTCAGGAGCAGCAGCTGATGTTCCAGAGTGACGCAGAGTGCAGTTGCCGTACAGATCTGTTGTAGCCTGCAACACAAAAAAGCAAAAGCATGCAAGATGCCTGTGTGAAAAAAATTTTGCTCCCACTTTTTTGTATTTTTTTTCATTTTTACGTAAAGTTTCGGGTGAAAAACCCTTCTTCAGAAGAGCAAAAAAATCCCGGTCGAAGCAGACTTTTCCACTCTTGTCTTAGGTGCTGTTTCCACATTTTTGAAAACGCATTGGTTTTGGCCTTCCATTTACACATAAATAGAGTTTTAAAATCCCCATATCAAAAATACGGCTTTAAAAACATCTCATTTAGGGGCTAAAACGCACCTGTTAAAATGGAGTTATTTTTATCCACATGTTGCATTTACACTTAGCCTCGCGAGCCATCCTACGTACTTCCGCCAAAGGATTGGCTCCACTACGGTAGTCTGGCCTTGCTCTTCTGTGGACTGCCAGATCGATGGGATTTTGATCGCAACGCCCCCCATCTAATCTAATCAGAAAACAGCCAATAAGCGAATAAGCGCCCCACGTGGGGGAGAAAGGGTGAGGACGCTCGTGACGATGACGAAAACGTCTGCGCCAATGGCTCTGGTCTGCACTATGTTGTCGTTGAGTAACTGTCGGCCATTGGGTGAGAGCTGTCCAATCATTTCAAACCGTAACTGAGTGCAAACTTCCCGCTTCCTGCAATCGCGTCAGATCACACAACTTCTGACCATGAATACGAAATGAAATGGTAGTATTATGGGATGGTCAGGACCAGGCTAGTTTACACCTACTGTAAACAGGATAAAAAATAACCACCTTAAGATGCCTGTGTGAACATGCTTATTCACCCAGGTGATGTTAACCGAAGAGTATATCTGCCAGTAATTGGGCATCCTCTAAATAAGACTTCATCTTTCAAAACTCAGATGCTTATAGCTACAGTCTTAGGAAAAAGGCATACAACTAATACAACTAAACAAAGGTTGATCATTTGAACAATAGCAAATGATGACTGCCTTCATCCATATAAAATGATTAAATTAGCTATACCATTGAAAGAGGAATCAAACAACAGTCTTGTACAGGGGAAAATAGGTGTTCTGAGGTGACTAAGCATTATATATGAGTACTTACATTTTGTTTTTGTTCAGAAAGGCCCTAGTCTACTCAACATCATGTCACAAATGGAAAACATGTATGCACGTCTGGTCTGTGCTGCACACCGGCACGATGGTAACCATGTTACTACGCTGCTAAACTAAATATAGCAGAGCAAGGTGGAGTGTTGTTCCCCTGCCTTGTCCCTTTGATGGACACACGGGCATGAGGGACCCTCTGGGCTGTCACATACCATTAGTCTCACTAGACCACACCAGGCATCGCAGGTTCACTCTGCGTGTACCTAACAAATGGATGTACTATGTGTGTAAATACTTTTAAAACACAGTGCTCAGTGCAGCTGAAACAAATGAAGGTTTATGTTCACGTTTAGACTGTGTGTTGTTTGTGAAAACAATGTATAGGTAGGTATAAACAAAATATAGGTGTAAACAACTATAGGAATAAACAAAATCCAACATATTTCTCAACCTAAAATCTCTTATGAGGAATGTTTTTTTTCTTGTGACTGACTGCATTCGCTAGTATAGCAAACAACAATTCACCTGCATGTATTTTTTCCACACATTCCCCCCATTGTGATTCCACCGTACTGCATTTGTTTATCTGTGACTGAGCATGATCCATCTTGATAGCGTAGTCGAGCCTGAACGGCACAATCTAAATGTCACGGTGGACCACGTCACCACAGCACAGGCTGATTCCTCTAGTGCTGGACTGGTCACCTGGCATACAGGGCATTCTCCCAGTTGGACCGCCTGTCCTCAGGGGGCAATACTGCTGTTTTGTTCGCTTTGCCCTGATGAAGACCTATGGTCGAAACATGTTGGCATTTTAATTTCAATTATGAGTAGCCACAGATAATAAAGGCTTTTTAATATACCTCTCTACCAAGAATATCAGCCATTACCCTCAAGTAGGCGTTTCAGAGTTCCCCGCTTCAACCGCAACAGACTTAAACATGCTTTCATACATCAATCTATTCTTTTGCTAAATCAGTTGTAAGACTACATAGTATTTATTACTTCATGGTGGTATTATCTTCAAGTTATGTGGGTTGTATGTAATATATGTATGTATGTATGTTTGCCTGTACATAGGCCTGTGTCTTTTGTTTTGTCAGCTGTGCAATAGTCTTGTGATGTGATGTTATTGTGTAGGCCTATGTTTTTCTGTTTTCTGTATTCTGTTTCGTCTTAACGAGTGTTGCTCAGGGATGCAAACTGAATTTCAGTGCAAACTGACAATAAAGTATCATCGTATCGTATCGTATCGTATCGTATCGTATCGTATCGTATCGTATCGTATCCTTCTTCAGACTGATTCACCTCTGAGTGCCTGGGACCTTCTGCTCTCCTAATACTGTTGTTGTTGTTGTCTCTGTTTTTGCCTTTAAGCAGCCTATGATTTATATGGGGCAGCCCATTTGTCCATCTTTAATAGGCAATAGGCCGCACCAATCATAATAATGTAGAAAACATAGGGGCCGTCTCAACGTACGGTCTACGCCAGGGTTTCCCAAACTGGGGTGCGTGCCCCCCTGGGGCTGCGTGGCCTGCCGAAAGGGGGTGCACAAGCCAAATAGAGCCTTGGTGGATATGGGAGTTTTTATACAGCATTAATGAACATTTAAGTAGTTTTTAATTGTATGGTGAATTGTATGCTGGAAGGGTCCATCTGAAGTGTAGTTTAACTCCTAGACAATTGGAAAAGAGGATTCCCCAATACAACTGTGCATAATGTGCAGTGAATCATAGTTGCGTGGCCATCAGCACACCAAAATATTTGCTTAGGGGGTGCGCGGACCACATTGAAATGTACAAGGGGGTGCGCAGGGGGAAAAGTTTGGGAACCGCTGGTCTACGCCAAAAAATGCCCAGGTTGTTTTTTGGGTCCCAGTGCAGGCCTGGGCAGATTCCTCTAGTGCCTAAGGACAGTGCTGATCTTTCCGCCATCATCCTGTACTAATACATTACTACATGCCTCGCTTCCTAGTCTTCCCATCTATTCACCGTATTAGTCAGCAAGCCTGGTAAAGGATATTTTGTTTTCCAGTACACGTCATCTGAAGCACGACAGTGCGTTTAAATCAATTATGGATGCTAAAGGTGTCACTTCCTCAAGACACCATTTAGAGTGCTCTTTTTGAAATACAACAGGTCCTTTCGAGTTGTGCATGGATAGTGCACATGAAAAATGTCCTATACCCATTTACCCTTCATTAGAAAGTGAGTGAGTGAAAATAGACAGAATAACTTAATAAAAAGAGGATACAAAGTAATATGACATGATGAATTAGAGAAAACCTTCCAGCACTGTTGTTGTGGTAATCAAAGGAGTTGAGTGATAGCAGCGTTTATTCCCATAGCAAAAGAAGTAGACTAGTAGCTTTTTATTCATGTTAAAGGGCAACTCCTGTCCATTTCAATGTGCTGTTGTATTGCTCACGCTACCCTTAACTTGACAGTAGGTGGAGAAGCCGCAGTTTTTGGCTCAGCCCTTTCCGAGATATGAGCTATTCTAATGGGGGCAACTTTTGTTTACATTTTTTTTTTTTAAATGAGCATAGGCCTACTCCAAATATTTTCCCAAAAGGTATCACTGTTTGCTAGCTGTCTGCTGATGTTGCAGATGTTGTGCGGATGGATGTTTTGGATGTTTTTGGGAATGAATAAAAATGTTTTTTTGAAATGTAAACAAAAGTTGCCCCCATTAGAATAGCTCATATCTCAGAAAGGTCTGAGCCAAAAACTGTGGCATCACCAGCTACTGAAAAGTCAAGGGTAGCGTGAGAAATACAACAGCACATTGAAATTGACAGGAGTTGCCCTTTAAGATCTTCCATTTGTGTGTGCTATGACTGGCTCAGTTTTCACTGATGGCAGCTTGTGGCTTTCATAGTTGAACTCCTGCTTTGCAGACTCAAGTCCTCCACCAAAAGACCTTTCACCAACGTTGTCTCAATATCCATCACCGGAAAAAATGAATGAAAAAAACACAAAAACAAAACAAAACAAAATAAAACAAAACAAAACAATGGCCCCTTGAAAGAACCGTAGTTTCCTGTCTGCTTACGTCTAACCCCATCACGCCATATTATATACAGTTGAGGACGATATTATTAGCCCCCCTCCTGAAATTAGAATTTTTTTCTTGATTTCTCAGTTAATAGTCAATATAGTGCCATTTATTAACCAAAACTGACACCAGGCACTTTGATTAGTTGTTAGCCATGTTGGCACATGTCCTACCAGGGATTTTGGCCCATTTTTTCATTGTAAATAGTTAAGTTGGTTCAAATTGCATGGATGTTGAGGATGGACATTAGCACTCTTCTAAGATTATCTAAAGGATTGAGGTCTGAACCACTCCATGACCATGGTTTTAGTGTCCCTGAAGAACATTTGAACTATATTTGATGTAGGTTTTGGGTTATTATCTTATTGAAAGATCCAGTGAAGATCTTAGCTTCCTCTATGAGCATATTTTTGCATGGTCACCTTCCACATTTTATCAAAATCTTCTGTTTTTATGGTGCCGTACAGCCAAACAAGGTTTCCTTTGGTTGAGGCGGTCACAAAATGATGCTTCCACCACCAAGTTGAATTGTGGAAACCGTGTTATAAATGTTTAAGGTCTGTCCATTTCTTCACCTGACAGAAGCAGAATTCATGCATCAAAGCAGGTGCAACTGAATCTCATCAGATGCAAGCAGAGACTTTCAAAACTATTTTTTGACTTTCAAATGTTCACAGGCAAAGCTCAATACCACTCTGATATGCACCGCCTTTAGTAAAGGCGTTCTTCTGTGATGATGGCCCCAAAGCCCAATATGAATACAAGCCATAACAGCTGCCATTCTTGAAATAAGAACTCCAGGTGGGGCCAGGTCAATAACAATCATCTGGGCAGGTGTCCAATGCTTCTTTGGCCTAATGAGACTAAGCAGTTTCCAGTTACACATACTGGTGGGTGCATCAAGTTTTTAGTCTGTTATTCAGCCTCAGACACAGTGAGTCTGGGTCTGGGTCTGGATCTGGATTGCTGGGTCTTCCAACAACATTGTAACCCAAAGCATACATTTAAATTAGTTCAGAAGTTCTTTAAGGACACTAAAACCATGATATTGGAATGACACGCTCATAGTCCAGCCCTCTATCCCACTGAGAGTCTGTGGCAAATGTCTATGCTCAGCATCCATGCAATTTGGACCAGCTAGAACACTTTGCAGTGACGAAATGAGCCAAAATCCCTAGTGGGGTATGTGCCAACCTAGGTAACAACTTATCAGAGCCTGTTGTGAGTTTTGGTTCATACATGGCGCCATATTGACTATTAATGATCAGGGGGCTAATCATTTTGTCCTTTTCATTTTTGGCCTTTTTTGTTCAAAGTCCTTGTAACAATAGAAAAATCCAAATTCAACTCATTGGACATTATCTCCATCAGTGTATTTGTTCCCAGAATAACAGAAACGGGACAAAAAGGTCATTCTCACTGAGAAATCAAGAGAAATGTCTAATTTCAGGTAGGGGGCTAATAATATCGTCCTCAACTGTATATATTTTATTTATGTTTTGTTACTAAAATGGTAATGAGCATGTCTTTAATCTGTCAATTAAAGACTGCCGATAATGATATAACGAAGTTGTTATGATTTAGATGAGGTTTCAGCACACAGTGAGTCAGATATCTGGTGGACCAAAGGGCTATGAATACCACTGTGCTCTCTTCACCCTTCAGCAGTGCTGCCCAGGCTAATGTTGCAAACACAACGTCCATGTTCTGAACATGAGCATGAAGCCTGAAGTGGGGTTGTGCACAGATAACTTCTAGATGTGACACTACAAAAATTAAAAAACATCTGATTGATTGATTGATTGATTGATTGATTGATTGATTGATTGATTGATTGATTGATTGATTGATTGATTGACTGATTGATTGATTGATTGATTGATTGATTGATTGATTGATTGATTTTTTTAAATTGTTTGCCTGTCTTGTAGGGACATGTTGACACATTTTGTACACACAACGTTAAAATGCCATTCTTTTGAAAGCCTCACAGACAGACAAGCTGACACTTTCAGTATTAGTACAGGCCTAGTATTTCACATTGTTGAAAAAATACTCACAATTAGACAAATAGACATATTTTGCTGGCGTGGCACTAAAAGACCTAGTGTACCACACCATTCTCTTGAAAGCCTCACAGAGAGGCACAAAATACGCTTTAATACGCGAAAGACTGAAATTCCCCCCCAAATTTGGGCTTGCATGCCCATGGGGACCCAGGTTTGAGTCTGGCCTGGGTCATGCCACCAAAACCCTGCCCCATCTGATCTCTCCCCACATTCACTTCCTGTCATAATCTCCACTGTCCTGTCAATAAAGGCATCGGAAAAGCCCCCAAAAATATATGAATACGCGTAAGATGTACCACGCCAACACTAAAAGACCTAGTGTACCAGGCCATTCTCTTGAAAGCCTCACAGACAGGCACGCTTTAGTACGCATGGTACTACACTAAAGGACCTAGTGTACCACACCATTCTCTTGAAAGCCTCACAGACAGGCACGCTTTAGTACGCATGGTACTACACTAAAGGACACGTCACGTACCACGCCGGCCTCGGGGTTCCTCTTGCGTCCGTTGCTGAAGGTGGAGGCCAGTGTGGAGGAGCAGCTCTCGTCGTAGAGTGCCGTGCGGCCGTCGTTGATGGCCGAGTTGATGGAGATGGTCCACATGCTGGAGGCATAGCCGTCACAGTTGCAGTCGTCATAGCTACCCCCGTCTCCAGACGCCCAGACATAGATACTGCCTTTCCCACCACGACCCTGATGGACGAAGGGAGGGAGGGAGAGAGGGAGCGAGGGAGAGAGGGAGGGAAGAAGGGAGGGAGAGAGAGGGAGGGAGAGAGGGAGAGAGCGAGCAAGGGAGGGAGAGAGGGAGAGAGGGAGAGAGGGAGAGAGGGAGAGAGGTAGGGAGAGAGGGAGAGAGGGAGAGAGAGAGAGGAAACATTATGCCCACACAGATGCACACACATGCACACAAACACACACACACACACACACACACACACACACACACACACACACACACACACACACACCCCATCATAATCATTATCATCATCACCATCATTAACATCATCTCTAGCCCACACAAGACTAGCCTTTAGTACTGCGATCGGACATTTTGTATTTTTTACATCTGTAAACATCTAGTGTTTCTCAACTGGAATAGTCTTGTGACCCACAATTTGCCATGGTCAATACGTTGTGACCCAAACTGCGTGTCGCACCGTCAGATTCTTCCAATAATAATAAAAAATATTATCATGCATTTCATAATATGCATTATTATTTGCATTGTATGCTGATATACAATGTGTCTTATGAAGTAGTGGAGAGGAAAAGGCCTATTAACCATGTTTCACTCTGTCTTCAACATCATAGTCATTTTTAGTGCATTGCATCACAGCTCCGCGACCCACCCAGGAACCCTCCGCGACCCACTTTTGGGTCCCGACCCACCAGTTGAGAATCACTGATCTAGAGCATCTAGTGCTTCTAGTGCTGTGACTTGAAAACAGTGATATGAACAGACGTGTGGAGTCTAATACAAAACAGTATGCCTACACACTAGGGCTGTAACGATATTGTATCGAACCGAGAAATCGGGATACACAGAGTCACGACACTGTATCGTGATAAAAAGAGGCAGTATCGTGATACGCCCTTTTAACGTTTTGATACCCATCTGCCCAGAAAACAACCACATGATATGAACTGATAGTGCTTCCAAGCATCATCATTATTATAGAAACTTTTAAAAATTATTTGTAGCCTCTTATAACCTATTCTACCTTTGAACTATCATAGTTTTTATTCATAAAGATTATAATGTTGGCAAATGTAAAATCGAGGGGTGTATCGAACCGTAGGTCATGAATCGTGATACAAACCGAATCGTGAGTTGAGTGTATCGTTACAGCCCTACTACACACATCATCATTTATATCCTGCAAGAGTTATAACGGAGGTCTGTTGTTTTGTAATTTTCCATGTGTAAAGATCTAATATAACATAGTTTCCCATGTTGTTAGTTGAAAACAGTGATGTGCGAATGTGATGTGTATGGTCAAATAAACAAGACATTATGACAACACGCATTATCATTTCCATCCCACAGCAGCGGAGAGTTAGTATTGCCATCCGTTATTTTGTATTTTCTTTTCGCTTATTGCCTGTGTACACATGTAACGCAACATGTTATTTCTGTGTATTTACATGACATTAGTGATGTATGAATAGATGTGTATGGCCAGCTAGGCAGCCCCTAATGAGTGTGTGAACAACATGATGACTGTAGCAATTACTCTAAATGTAATCATGTGAAATGAACTGCTATAGGCTGCCTAGAAAACAACTCTGATGCTGCTCTTACCCTTAGATTTCTCTACTGTTCATGTGCTGCAAATGATAATTGATGATAAGTGATGATAATTGATGAAATGTGTTTGTGTAGTTTCGTGGGATCAATATGTACCAGGTGTTTTAATTATCTTGGCTGCAGTGTGTACTTTGTAGTATTATGTCCCCTGGAGCTTCTTTGGAGTTTGGAGGTTGGGGTGCACACAACACATCCTCAAGGCAGTTATGGAGGTGCCAGACACAAGTGGTAGACAGTGTGATGAAGTGGTCCGCACACTGGACACTAGCTAATGCCTAGTGTGCTGACCATTTCATCACCCTGGTGTTTCTTTATCTCGGAAACGGTAACACTTTATAATAATGTCTGCTTAGTAAAGACTTAGTAAATAATTTACTAATGATGAACAAAACATTAACAAATGTTTTTTATCATGAACTAAATTATCATGAATTAATGCTTTATAAAATATCTACAAATAATATATACAAGATTTTACATACCTTATAACAGAGTATTTTATTCATTTACAAGCAATTTGTAAATGTTTGATAAATATAAGATATTGACATAACATTTCCTAGTCATTTACAAACATTTGCTAACATTTCCTAGTCATTTACAAACATTTGTTAATGTTTTGTTCATCAATAGTTAATTATGTATTACGTCTTTATAATGCTTTTTTGCATCCATTATTATAAAGTGTTACCTTGGAAACTGTTTACATTCTGAGATGAGCTGTATCTAAGAAATATGACGAACAGATGCTGAAACTACCACAATTCTGTTTTTCTTTATGGCTGGTAGTAACGCTAACACATAAAAACATCTAACAACCATTTTTTGGAAGGCAGGGGCCCCTAGGCTGCACCCACATCTAGCCTATGCATTAATGCGGCCCTGTTGCATGTCATCAGGCTATCTTGCTGACGCCGTCTGCCATGGCTTACAGTGTGAGAGACAGGCGAAAGCTGTCAGCGGCCCCTGACAATAGCAGTGCTGTATACAGACAGTATGTGTTGCATCAGACCTTGTTGACTGTATATACGTATACTTGCTGTTGTACTGTTTGTACATACATAGGTGTTGCATTTCACCTTGTTGACGCCATCTGCCATGGCTTGCAGCGTGAGAGACAGGACGGAGCTGTAAGAGGCCCCTGACAATGCTGTATATACAGTTAGTGTTGCATATCATCAGAGGCTACCTTGTTGACTGTATATGTATATGTAAGTGTTGCATTTCATCAGACTATCTTGTTGACACCGTCTGCCATGGTTTGCAGAGTGAGAGACAGACCAAAGCTGTAAGCTCCCCCTGACAGTGCTGTATATACAGTTAGTGTTGCATATCATCAGACTACCTTTTTGGCTGTACTGTATATGTAGGTGTTGCATTTCATCAGGCTACCTTGTTGACACCGTCTGCCATGGCTTGCAGCGTGAGAGACAGGCTATGCCGTAAGCGGTCTCTGACAATACTATTGTAATACTATTATAGGAATGCTGTATACATACAGAAGGTGTTGCATTTCATCAGGCTACCTTGTTGACTGTATATGTATGTGTTGCATGTCATCATGCTACCTTGTTGACTCTGTCTGCCATGGCTTGCAGTGTGAGCTCTCGGGGCCTTATTGACTGTATATGTTCCCGGGGCCTTATTGACGGTATATGTATGTGTTGTCATCATGCTACCTTGTTGACTGTATATGTATGTGTTGCATATCATCATGCTACCTTGTTGACGCCGTCTGCCATGGCTTGCAGCGTGAGTTCCCGGGGCCTTATTGACTGTATATACAGTATGTATGTATTGCATGTCGTCATGCTACCTTGTTGACTCCATCTGCCCGGCCAAAGCTGACAATGCTATATGTATGTGTTGCATTTCATCAGACTATCTTGTTGACGCCGTCTGCCATGGCCTGCAGCGTGAGCTCTCGGGGCCTTATTGACTGTATATGTACCTTGTTGACTCCGTCTGCCATGGCTTGCAGCGTGAGTTCTCGGGGCCCGTCCACCGTCTTGCCGTCATCGGTGGGCCCCCAGCTGGCGCTGTAGATGTCGATGACCTGCGGCATGTGGCTGATGGACGACGCCTCGATGATGTCCGTCATGAAGGGCTGGTCCAGCATGCGGATACCTGCAAGCAATGCATTGGTGCCATTAGTGAAGTGAAAGTGAAAGCCCAACTGGGAAACTCCAACTCCCATTGTCATTGTGACACAGCACTCCACAGTACACAAGTGTTCACTGCACACTGCAAAATTGCATTTATGCCTCACCCCTACAAGGGGGCAGCCCCCAGTGCCGCCCCTAAGGGAGCAGTGCGGCGGTGTGGTACCATGCTCAGGGTACCTCAGTCATGATGGAGGAGGATGGGGGAGAGCACTGATTAATTACTCCCTCCACCTGGCGGGTCGGGAGTCGAAACAGCAACCTTTGGGCTACAAGTCTGACACCCTAACCGCTTACCCATGACTGCCCATTCATAATAATAGTAAAAATATGAACATAAAGATGAATGTCCGCACTCCTCCTCCCGTGTTGCTTTTCTTTCACAAGTATTTTTCCAAGTGAGGCTCGTGTGCGTGCGGACATTCATCTTGGATGTACTACGCACCACTACCTCACTTAATAATACTGTAATAATAAAAAACAATAATAATAAACGTTGCTTCTCTGATTATATAATTTGTCAGGAGTGGTGGGGAAATGGTAATTGCCTGTTTATTTTCCCACTTGGCAGCAGGTTATTTTAATCCAATCAATGGGCATAAACAATGATTAACACCACAATAAAAAAAAAAATTGAAACGATGACTAAAATTCACCCAGACTCTAGATGCCACCATTTTTTGAAGTATTAGTAATAGTATTAGAGACACCATCGACCCCAGGTTGCTCAAATCACTTACAGTAGATACACATTAATTGGCACAAACCATCAAAGACAGCTTGCCAGCATAATGTGTGTACAGTTAGTCATGTAATCCATATGGACTGATAGGATTTATCCAGTTCACAGCCAGCAAAAAACAACACGCCTGCCAATTAATACGACAGTCTATATGGAGCATGTAACTAAGTGAGATTAACGCAAATCTGAGCAATGAGTGATTATGGAATTGCTGTAAACCCTGGCTTTCCCTCGTATTGATTTGAAATGTCAAACTAATCTGACTACACTGTACCGTAAACTGGCTGCCATTGAGTGTCTCTTCAGTTAAAAAAAAATCAATTTTCTGTAAAGCGGCTTTGAGTACCAAGAAAAGCGCTGTATAAAACTGATTTATTATTATTATTATTGTTGTTGTTGTTGTTGTTGTTGTTGTTGTTGTTGTTGTTGTTGTTGTTGTTGTTGTTGTTGTTGTTGTTGTTATTATTATTATTATTATTATTATTATATAACATTATATATATATAAATAATATACCAGTACATATAATATTATTTTTAAAAACACCCAACATACCGGCTACTTTGGCGTTGTAAGCGACTCCCACGCCACAGATGTTGTTGTTGGCCACTGCTGATACCTCTCCTGCACATCGAGTGCCATGACTATGGAGAAAGAGGAGAGGAGGAAGAAAAAGATATGAGCCCGTAATCATGTAACATTTTAAAGATTTGGGGAAAAAAGGGCTTGACAACACTAACCTCATCCTCAAAACCAACATTCATACAAACATCTTCTGAAACCATTTTTGTTTGGCAATGAATGTAGACCCTTAATGCACACCGTACCATCTGAGGCAAGCTGTTATAGTCAGTGAAAGGTTAATTAACATATTACTACTCTACTATGACATAACACAGGGCCTTTAGTAATGCACTACGACTTGGTCATAACAACACATTTATAACCGCGTGTTTTAATGGGTTAACTCTCAGGATATGAATACATTTGGTGTTACTAGAATGGCAATGACTGAGAATGTATTACTAAAGGCCCGGTGTAATGTCATAGTGGTGTAGTACTATAATAGTTAAGTCTTTTCAATGACTATTACAGTGTTCCACTGGTAGAAATACAATTTCTGTGCTCACTCTAGTTAAATGATTTAAGAAGCTAGTGACAACTCAATCTGGTTTCTCAGGCTATACTGTATGTGTTTTTCTAAATTAATTATGTTTGGCAAAAGGGAAAAAGTGCAACAACTGAAGGGGAAATACAACTAAAATATAGTATTTTCCTTTTCCCTGTTTGACATCATAGCAGATAATTGGATATGGATATTACCTGTTAAACCAGTCGTCTGTGTAGCGCGGATAGGGGTAAGGGTCATTACTGCTGAAATCATAACTGGCCTCAGCATTCTGGAAGAAATAAAGGGTGAGGTGAGTAAAATTAAAAAGTCACAATGTCATTCACAGTGGCAGGATAAGGCGGTGAAAAAAAACAGGACAGAGGCAAACAAGGCTATTTATGCAAAAACTATTTTGATAAAATACTCTAATAGGTGACCAAACGGTTGGTAGATATTCAGAGAAAGAGGCACTGATTGATCTGCTTGTAAATCCAATGATGTGCATGACACAATATCAAAACAGTGCCCATTGCTTTATCCATATTTCTTTTTAAAAATGGCAAGTGCTTTTCGACAGGTTGTGAGTAACAATATGGCGCCTGCTCTTGCTACTCTTGCTTGCTTCTACAGAGACAGCAGAGTGAGTCTGGCAGGTTTGTGAGTCAGAGGCAGGTTTGATTCCTCGTGCTGGCAGAGAGACAAACATGTAGGTGGGTGGGGGTGGGGTGGTTGGGGTTTGGGGGGGGGGTGACTAATAAGTACCCTTCCCTTCCCTCCCACTCACTCATCTCATGCACTACAGCTGATGCCACCTGTGCAAGGGATCACCTGACCCGGGAAACACTCCTGTGCACTACACAGATGGGTCAGACACAGACACAGACACAGACACAGACACAGACACAGACACAGACACAGACACAGAGGCATACAAACGCACGCACACACGCACGCACGCACGCACGCACGCACGCACGCACGCACGCACGCACGCACACACACACACACACACACACACACACACACACACACACACACACACACACACACACAGTGTCTCTCTGGAATCACAGAAATATCTGTCATCATCATCATGTTGATCTACTTCTACTTTTTTGATTGGCGTCTGGTATAGCCTGCATCACGCCATACTCCCTCTGCCACGACGCCGCTGTCTTTTCTCAGCTCAAAAACTAATCAGGGTTACTGGGTGCTCTAATTTGCCACATCTCAGCTACTGGCTTATTTAATTTGCGTGGCGAAGTAGACGTAAATTAAATACTTCTGTATCACAAAAGCGTGCGCTTGTGTTCTATGGCTGAGCAGCAGCAGGTATGACGTGGCACTTCATAACGGTTTCATATTGGTGGCGCTCTTATTCAATTATAAGTCCTATTGTGTTTCTTCGTTTTTCCTCCCTGGTGTTGTCAGGCCAACAATTACGTAAGAAGAGACCCATGACCATGAAGTACAACAAAGCATTCACTGTGAAAAAAAAACAAAAAACAGCTGCCTCAGAATTCAAAGTTAATTTGAATCCTAATTGTAAGTTCAACTCCACACAACTTACAATAAAGATTTAAATTAACTTGGAATTCTGAGGCAGCTGCTAAACTTGTGATTTCAAGTAAAACCAGGGGTGTCAAACTCAAATTGCCTGAGGGACAAAATCAAAATCTGGAACAAAGTCGCGGGCCGAACTCGACAATTAATTTAAAAAATGAACTAAAATTGTGCTGCATGCACTTTATACTCACAGTTAAATTTCACATACACTCTTTACCATCATATTTGTTCATTAAAATGTGTCTGCACATCCTGTGACACAGCAAATGTCATGTTCAAGTCATGTTACGCTATTATGCCATACATTAATGGTGTATGTGGGCCAACTGTAATACACATTTCAAATGATCTCGCGGGCCGAATAAAATGGCTTCGCGGGCCAAAATTGGCCCCCGGGCCTGAGTTTGACATCCCTGAGTTAAACCACGCTGTTGCCATTGCAGAGTATAGCAGAATAAATTAACTACATAAGCCATCATGACTTATCACTGATATCATTATTTACAGTTTTTAACTTACATAATTTGCCGCAAGGTCTGGATGAAGATAGTCAATTCCTAGAAAGATAGATAGATGGACATATATGTAAGCAACTGTATATCATAATATTATAAGTAAGTTTAATTACACCGTAATTATATATATATATATATACGGTGTAATTAAACTTACTTATAATATCATGATATACAGTTGCTTACATATATGTCAGTGTTTAAATACAGGACATCAAAATGATGGGATGAAAGGCCTACCAAATGAATCCTACCTTAAAGGTGCACTGTGTAGGATGGTGGCCAGAATAGGTATTACAACTATACTGGCCATTAAAGCTGCGCGGCCTATTGCTAAAATTAAAACTTTTTATGAATATTCACTAAGTAATAAACAACTATCTACTAGTATGACCAAGGTACAGGAAGTAAAACACTAAAATGTCTATTTCTGGAAATTCAAAATGGCAGAAATAGAGAAGACCCCCCTTTTCATGTATGAAAAGTGCAATTTTCCCATTCATGATGAACACTTAAAATTTGATCGTGGTGGTAAGTATTTGTGAATAAGATAACATTTGTGAATGGGGAGCATGAATTCTGGAAATAAACTATTAAAAATATTACACAGTGCACCATTTGTGAATAATCTTCCCAGGATGCCAAGAGATGGGCACCCTGATCTCAGAAAGTAAAAGCCGTGGAATGATACATGGCAAGAAATTTCACTTTCAGAGGCTGGTTTGGTTTTCACCCCCTCCAGATACCAGGGAGCAAAGAAACACAATAAATCAAATGAATGACGACTACACTCCCAACAGTCCCAACAGGGCACGTACCATCATCCATTATGGCAATTGTCACCCCTCTGCCGGTGAAGCCGAGCTCCCAGGCCTCCGCCACGTTCAGATCCAGCCCAGGGGTGCCATCCGCCTGCCCTGTGTTTATCTAATAATCACACATACACAGTGATTCAGGACCGCAGCCTTCACACAGAGCGGAGCAGAGCAACGGGAGACGTGACAAAGGAGATGGTGGATAGAAGAGGAGAGGAGAGGAGAGGAGAGGAGAGGAGAGGAGAGGAGAGGAGATGAGAGAAGAGAGAAGATGAGAGGAGAGGAGAGGAGAGGAGAGGAGAGGAGAGGAGGAGAGGAGAGGAGAAAAGAGGAGAGGAGAGGAGAGGAGAAAAGAGGAGAGGAGACGAGACGAAACGAGGAGAGGAGAGGAGACGAGATGAGATGAGGCGAGGAGAAAAGAGGAGAGGAGAGGAGAGGAGAGGAGATGATGGGAGAGAGGAGAGGAGAGGAGAGGGGAGGAGATGAGAGGAGATGAGAGGAGAGGAGAGGAGAGGGGAGGAGAGGAGAGGAGAGGAGGGGGGAGGAGGAGAGGAGAGGAGAGGAGGAGAGGAGAGGAGAGGAGGAGAGGAGAGGAGAGGAGAGGAGGGAGAGGAGAGGAGAGGAGAGGAGAGGAGAGGACAGGACAGGAGAGGAGATGAGAGGACAGGAGAGGAGAGGAGAGGAGAGGGGAGGAGAGGAGAGGAGAGGGGAGGAGAGGAGAGGAGAGGAGAGGAGAGGAGGGGGGAGGAGAGGAGAGGAGAGGAGAGGAGAGGAGGGGGGAGGAGAGGAGAGGAGAGGAGAGGAGAGGAGTGGGGAGGGGAGGAGAGGAGAGGAGAAGAAGAGGAGCGGAGATGAGAGGATATGACAGGGGAGGAGAGGGGAGGAGAGCAGAGGAGAGGAGAGGAGAGGAGCGGAGAGGAGAGGAGAGGGGAGGAGAGGAGAGGAGAGGAGAGGAGAGGAGAGGGGTAAAGAGAGGAGAGGAAGAGAGAGAGAGAGGAGAAGAGATGGGAGGAGAGGAGAGGAGAGGAGAGGGGAGGAGAGGAGAGAGGAGAGGAGAGCAGAGGAGAGGAGAGGAGAGGAGAGAAGAGGAGAGGAGAGGAGAGGAGAGGGGAGGAGAGGAGAGAAGAGGAGAGGAGAGGAGAGGAGAGGGGAGGAGGAGAGGAGAGGAGAGGAGAGGAGAGGAGAGGAGAGGAGAGGAGAGGAGAGGAGAGGAGAGGAGGAGAGGAGAGGAGGGGATAGGAGAGGAGAGAAGAATAGGAGAGGAGAGGAGAGGAGAGGAGAGGGGAGGGGAGGAGAGGAGAGGAGGAAAGGAGGAGAGGAGACGGGAGGAGAGAGAAGGAGAGGAGGAGAGAGGAGAGGAGAGGGGAGGAGAGGACAGGAGAGGAGAGGAGAGGAGATGAGAGGGGAGGAGAGGAGAGGAGAGGGGAGGAGAGGAGAGGAGAGGAGAGGAGGAGAGGAG